>NW_009610195.1:0-19251 GCF_000690535.1 Cariama cristata
AGCGTTCTCAAAAATGATACCCCTCTCCTCTGCGTTTTGTTGTCTTTTAACTAATTCTGCTGTTACGGATTTGGTTTTCCTCAGCGACGTGAGCAAAAGGAACTTTTCTGAAAGCAATGAAACTGCAGTGGCTGGAGCAGGAGCTCAGGAGCAGGGCCAGCACAGGCTGCTTGGATTGGAAACACTTTCTTGATGAATTCTTATTGGAAACGTTAAAAATAATTTTAGAAATTGAGGCTTTTAAACCAATTTTTTCAGATGTAACATCAGTACTCATTGCACAGCGCCTACTGCGAGTCAGTGGCTCTCATCCCTGGCCACCGACAGCGGGGATTTTCCGCAGAGCTGAGCATTGGCCGGTCCTGTCACACAAGGAAGTTTTTGTTGCTGTTTTGCAGAGAGAAGGTGCTCTCTGTCATTCTTCTGGATGCTGCAGACATTCGAGCATGGATTTGCAGGTCGGCAAAAGGGGCTGAGGCTCCTTTCCATGCACCCTGGTGCAGCGCCAGGTGTGAGCAATCCCCTCCTTCCCCAGGGCTGCGGGAAGGCAGCCCAGCTGGAGGAGGTGAACTTCAGAGTCGCTAAGATAGAGTCAAAATGGGGAGTAGGACCTGTCTCCCTGGACAGCCGGTGGGGCAGTGACCGCTGGGCTGCTCTGCCTGTGCCGTGGGTATCTTTAGTGACGGACCGGTGGCATTGTCTTGGCAGCGGTTTGAGCTGGGAGCCCCGTTCCCGTGCGGTGGAGCAGGTCCATCTGCGCTGCACCGAGGGCTCCCTGGAATGGATGTACCCAGCACGAGCCCTGTGTGTCGTTCTGGAGCCCAGCCTCTCCAGTGGCCAGCACACCACTGTCTGCATCAAGCCCGCCAGTGACTTCCAGGGTGCCAGCACCTACGTGGAATGTGCTGGGCAGCTGCATCTGGTGGTACGCGAGGCAGAAGGGGCTCGACCCCATCACGTGTCTTGCTTCAGTGCCCACACACCGCAACGAGTGGCCCTCTTCCTGCAGGCCAGCCCGCAGAGGGACATCAGCCGCCGGACAGCCAGCTTCCAGTACGAGCTGTTGAGCAACCAGAGCGCTGCTGGCCCCGACTTCAAAAAGATGGCCCTGGTCGAAGGTAAGAGCGGGACCAGCCTCGGGGCTCTGCTGCTGGAGCAGATCCAGGGTGGCATCCGATGTCCATTGACCTTGCCAGTGTGTCCCTAGTGACAGGAGCCGTTTGGGGCTGAGGGCTTTGTCATTGCGAGGGAGGTCCCTCTGCGAGCTGGCCGACTGTTTGCTGGGTGCAGCGTGTTTTCAGACTTCCACTGTGAGGGGTATCCTGTACAGGAGGGAACGCTGCAACAGAGAGATGCTGTCTCTCCGTTAGCAGCCAGGGTGGTCCACATATGCCCTGTGATCATGAGTGTGCCCAGCCCCTGGCAGTACCGTCACTGAGATCACCTGAGTGGGTTTTAGGAACCTAAATCCCATGTTCAGAAGGGATTTAAATTCGTCAGGAACCCAAGGCCTCAAGGTGGTTGCTGGAAATCAGAATGATCTTTTGAAGACAGGATTAGCCATCTAAATTGCTTGAAATTTCATTTGCTTTTCTTTCCTATTACACCAGCACAGTCCTGCACCCAGTAACGTGTATCCCCCTGCACACACACATTTATGTATCCAAGGAGCACTGAGGTTGAAGAGGGCTCTTTTCCATCCCAGTTCTGAAAAATCAGGACCCACCTGCTGCGGCTGTTCTGTTCCTGCTGCCCAAATAAAGAACCCCCTGGGCAAACCCCCTGTTAAAAAGGGGAGTATCCAAGCCATATTGCAATGGCAAGAAGCTGCCCTTGAAACAGAGATGTTAAATAAAAAGAGCAACTGTAGTACTTTTGGGTTGTCTTCTCCTCTTTGTGAGCCTTTCCAAGATGCTGCTTTGCATAGCTTTGCTGTTCTCTGGATCTTCGTGGCATGAACTGAGGGAATGTGCTTATTTTAGGAAGTAGTTAATAGGATCCCTGGCCTGATGGCCTAGTGCTCAAGACAGGAGCTTTTGGTAACAAAGGGGCTGTTTACCAAGTGTGTGGGTAACCAGTTACGTTTATGGGGGAGCAGAGCCTGATCGATTCAAGGAACCCTACGACCTGGTGTTAACAACTCATGAAGGCTTCAGATGTGGCGTGGGGTGTTTTGTTTTATCGCTACTATATTGAATGACTTATGCTGCTACCCCACACTCTGAATAAAACTTAACCACATCCACGCTGAATTACGAACATTTCAGTGGGCAACACGGGAGTGTTCCCTGGCTGTGGAGCTGCGTGTTGTCTGATGTAATCGTAGCTCCCAGCACACACAGAGATGCTTGTCTTTATTCTTCTCTTTTGTAATCCAGAAGTAATGTAGGAGGATCTTTCCCCCTTTCTGTCAAAACAGAACCAAATTTGAAAAGGCTGAAAAACGGTGGAGGGTAGGTATGTGCCAGGTGCTGTGTTCTCTGCTATATCTTTTTGTGTGCTTCATCAGTTGTTAAAGGGATTATATGCTATCAGGCCCTCTTGTCACTCAATGACTCTTACAAATCCTCGGTGCTTATTTCTTTGCTTTGATTGTATTTGCATAACAAGAATTTTGGTTTGCATCTGATCATAATGCTCTTTAAGCTAGTAGTTCTGCTCCATTTCCTCTCGTAATTCACCGGTCCTTTAGCATTGAGACATAGTACAGTATTATAAGTAACTCGCTGTTCTTTTTTTCTAGCTACCTGCCGTCCTTGTGACAACGTGGAACTTCTTATGGCCATTTGCAGCAGTGATTTTGGTAAGTCGACTGAAGGGAAGTCATTCTGCCTTTACTTATGCATTGGTTATTTGGATTTATTTGCTGCTTTTCTTAAAATAACAGCGTGACTGTGCTCTCTGATGTGAGAAAGGAGCTAGCTGTGTCAAAAATAATTTGAATGGGGGGAAAAAATGAAACTTAGAAGGGAGAAGCTTTCTTTCAAGATCCTCGTTTCCTGCAGGCAGAAAGGTTACGGTCTAAAACCGAACTGAAGGTAATTCTCACAAGTGTGCTGCGGGCTCTCACATGTGGCAAAGTCGCCTCTGTGTAGGCACACATACACACAGGTTATACGTGCTTGTATGTTCCTTTCTGTCCCCTTCATCTGTTTGTTGGGTTTTTTCCCCGATGATGAATATGCCCTCTCTCTTCCCTCGCAATTCGCACACTTCCTAGTTCTTTTTCTCGAGAGGTAGTGAGTTGTTTGCAACTTAGCTAAGGATTTCGGGTGATTTAAACTTTCTTTAGTGACGTACTAGTTAGGTTTCATGCCTTAGGAGAAAACAGAGCAGTTAATATTCTGTAAGATAAGAAATAACAAGAAATACTGATTTGGTGGTACATTAAAAGCTTTTTCCATTTTCTCTGCTTAATAATGCAATGTAATTTTTTTCTTTTTCTCTTGATCATGATTTGTTCATTTTTATTCCAGTAATTTTGCACATGAAAATTTGTACCTCTGATTATGTCCACTAGCTAAGGCTGTAGAGCTGCCTCTCCGTGTGGCCACAATTATATTGCTGTAAATGTACCTACATTTAAGAAATAAAACTATGGACTATATTTACCCCATTCAGTGTTTAAAAAAACCACCAAATTACTGTTTTCCTACTAGGGGTTACTGTACTTCAAGGCTACTAGTAAAATCAAATGCCAACGTTGTTGTGCTAATACAAAAACAGTGTAGAGCGTGCTTCCCTTAGAGTGCTTCTTTAGCTGCTTCTTTTTCTTCTTCTTCTAAATTAATGGATGCGATCCAGCCCATTGTTTCTACTTGATGAAGTTACCAGCTCCCATGGGAGGTGCTCTCCCTCTGCGCTGCCTGAAAGCCGAGGGACGGCCAGATGTGGGGGCCCAGGCACACAATGGGGGCACTCGCACTGACGGCAGCAACAGACCAGAAGAAACAGCCCTTTGAACGGGCTCTGTTTACGGCCTGACTTCCTTGCCCTAAGCTCACAAATCGCCAGCATCAATTTTTTTGATGAGAGAAAATAGCTGCTAATGAAAGTGTAAATGATGCTGGCAGTGAATAGGGGCTTTATAGTTCTTCTTCCGATGGGGTTCTCCGGTCGCTGAGCAGCACGGGAGCAACTTGGAAGGCCAGAACAAGTGCGTTATAGCTTGTCAATAGACTTGACTGATTAGAAGTGGTCACACACGGAGACAGAGAGCAGAGACATCTGTTACACAAAATTCTGGATTCCCTTGGAAATTTAATTAAATGAGGAAGTTCTTGGAAACTTCAGAAATAAGCTTTTTCTGCCTCTTGAGTTGTTGAGTTCTCTGTACCTGAATGGAAGAGATTTGTGGCAGAAGGGTGGTGATGTTCCCGTTGCGTTGGTCACCTCTCTTATGCTCAAGAGCTCTTGGCTCAAATGGTGGCATGTTTCTGAGCCTCCTCTGGATATGGGATTGAAGTCAATTCAGTTAGTAGAAGAATAATTGATTGCTGTGAAAAATGAGGCTGGTGAGAATGAGACAGGTGGATTCAGGACAGCAAACACCTGTCAGATGGGATGTTTCATTCTCCGTACAGTTGATGCAGAGGACGCTTTCAGTCAGAAAGTCTATAGCTTGTTATGCTTTCAGTGCCAGAAAACAGCTAGGATAACTTTGGGAGAAGGAGGTACACGTATGCTATGTGATTTTTAAATAAGGCTTTAAATAAAGTAATTTTAAGAGTTCTGTATGTTGTTCATCATCTCCCAAAGTGTCTTTTGGTCAATGGATGACATTTTCTTTGGGGGGGGCTGGGAGAGGAAGGCAAACCTTTAAATTAAAAACGTTGAACAAGCTCTTATTTTTTCCAACCAAATCATACTCTGGTTCTTCTTGGATCAACCTCTGTTACTGCTGCCAAAGGAAAAGCTTCAGAGTCCCCTGGAGACAGGAAGGGAGGCAGTCGGAGACAGTTGTTGTCTTGGAACGTAGACTGAAAAAACTGAATCCCTGAGCTGACCTCTTTTCATGTGCTCTTTTATCCTTTGCTGCTACTTTGCATTATCAAGCAACTTATATGTTTTTTCCACAGATGTAGCTGGTTCGAGTAGTCATAAAGCATGCTTCCAAGCACATAGCACTGTTTGCGTAGGGATCCTCTGTGTAAAGGATGCAATGTAAGCTCAGAAATGTGTCCGCTGCAGGTGGTAGGCACGCAAACCGCACAACAGATCTGTTTCTCCCATTATTTCATTCAGTGAGCTCCTAGTACCCGAAGTACTTACCTGCTGCTCCATAACCAGCTCCTGTCTTCTTCACATCTAGTGGTGAAAGGATCTATCCGAAATGTTTCCCACGATTTCGAGAACCACATGTCACAGCTTGATGTCAGCGTCCAAAAAGTCTACAGACAGAAAAACAGCATTTTCCAGCAGGATGAAGCGAGTGGTGAATGGCGAGGCCCCATACGAACCCTGCCACGATGCAAGGTGAAGAAGGGAGGTGGAGATTTCCTTTTCACTGGAAATGAACATTTCGGCGAAGCTTGGTTGGGCTGTGCTCCTCGGTTTAAGGATTTCATGTTCGTTTACTGGGCTGCCAGAGAAAGAGGAGCCAACCCCTGTGAGTTTCAGCTCAACTAACAGGAGTGTCACTGGAGTTGAGAGCTGAAAAATGTCAGCCTTGTTTTTGGATGCTGAGTCTGAAGTAGAGTTAAAACCAAGGACTTAAAGCTAACAATTTCACCAAAACTGGGGCCTGGAGAATGTGCTGGGGAGATGGCTCTGTGAGCCTTGTAAACTGACTTTGAATCCACATTTGCATTAGCTGCATTGGTTTCTCCTTCTTTGCATCTTCTTTGCCTTACAAAACAACTCTGAATTTTGAAAAGGTTGTCTTTTTTTGTGGTCAGAAGGCAGCTTGTGCTGCTGTTACAGAATTCTCTCAAACATCTTTTGCTCTATGTAGATTTGAGCTAGACCTACTATGGGGAAAGGGGACCGAGGTTGTACTCGGAACACATTTATGAACAACTGCAAGCAGATAAGTCATCTTCTTTCTTTACTGTGGTTAAATTTAACCCAATAAATTATCTTTACTGAGGAAGTCACGTTGAACATTTTCCCCTTTGGCACTGCAAGCTGAAGTCTTTCAGCCTCTTCCAGGAAGGAATTGAAGCCTTTTGCATAATCCTTCTGATCTGTAACATTTCATAAAGCAGCAGAGCTCCTTATGCACTTAATCATTTGTTCTTTGCTGGACTTGTGCCTGATGTGTAGGTAGAGAATCAAAAGAGGGACAAGACGTTTCCCGTTCATTGAAGGACAAAAGAGCCGCAAGAAGCTCTAATGAGTCTTTGAAGGACTGGACCAACACCATGAAGTAACAGTTTGTGAACAGAGGCTGGGGGCTAAGTCTTCTTGACTGATTTGAATGGGGTTTTGCCTGCTTACACCAAAGTGAATTTGGCCCTTTTTGAACGCAGCCGGTCTTTTCCTCATATCTGCCTGGCCTTTGTGCACTTGCAAATGCACTGAATTTTCAGCACACCGTTCTGTAGGAAATCAATTGCAGGACTATAGGCTTATTCGCTTTGTTAGAGGTTTGACTCGCTCACTTCCTTTCTCCAATTCTATTATTACTTTTAAGGTAAACATTTCAACCTTCTTCATTGAAATGTAAGCTCAACTTTTGTCTCAAACAAACGGATAAGAACCCTGTTCGTATAACAAAGTAGGATGATAAGTCTTCTGTCAGGATGAAATGGCAAAGCCATGGCTTCCGCGTACCTTGAGAGTTCTAGCAGGAAGGCACGGGAGTTGCCTGCCAAAGTCTCGACATTAGGGGTTTGTGCTGGGCTTTGCCACTCACTCAAGTATCGAATACCTTCTGCTGTCAGGGAGAGAGCCCGTGTTTTAACACCTCTCCTTGGAGCTCATTCTGCACTGAGGTTTGTGTGCTTAACTTCAACATGGGAAGAGGAATAATTTTTTTCTCTTTTTCTTTCTGTGACCAAGAGTCCATCTTTTCTGCCTTTTTAATGGTCTTAATCCCATTCTGTTGAAATCTAGCAAGGCTTCCAAAATAGTCGTGGAGAGTCAGAATATTTATAGTTTTCCTAAATGCTTTTCTTCATTTCAGAGGGATGACTCTTGGTTTCAGAATGCTGCAGTGATAATTTAGAGATATGTAATTCATGCTTCTGTAATTAATACAGTCATGCTTATTATATTTATAATTTCGTCTCAGGATATAATCCTAGTAATGTCTGAGAAAGCCATTGCTGTGTCTTCAGGGAAATACTATCTCACTAGTTGAAGGTCTACTCTCGCTGTTGCCCATAGGCAAGTACCTGAAATGAATTGGGGGTCAACAGAGAACAGAGGGGCTCCAAGGATGCTGTGAGACCGATCATTATAGCATGCCACAGAGCAACAGCCCTCTTCACTGTCAACAGCAAAATTGTAGCTTCCTTACCCATTACAGCGCCAAGATTAAGGACAGCCAAACTGCTTGAGTATCAGTTTTATGCAAAATGAACGCTTGAGTTGAATCCTAGATTACTTTTGCAAGACTGATGTTCCTGACTCCAAAAGAGAAACTGTTAGGCTTCATTGAAAAGTGTTGCTGATAACTTGATCTAAGACTTTGTTTCTGACCTGGTATAAATGGAACCATACGTGAATTACCTGGTTGCCATCAGGAGACTAAAAGTAGGGTTTGCAGGATCAGGCTTCTAAAGCACAACATTCCTTTAGAGACAGATGTGGAAACTCCCTCTAAATTGGAGGAAAAACCTAACCCCAAAGCAAAAAACCCCTTTCTTCCTCCACCAACAACTACTTGATTTTTAAAAATGGAACATAGGTGCTGTAAAAAGTACAAATTCTTTTCTTACATTGAAAAACAGTAAGAAGTTTAATACAAACACAGACAAAATACCACTAACTTGCCTCCTTAAAGTTCTGTTGAACTGATTTCGGGTCAAGAATTGCTCGTGATGGTATTTTCACCTAAATTATCTGCTTTTTTCAATTAGCTTTTATTATTTTAATGGTGGCTACTCCTACTATCCCTTAGTGCTTTGGCTGGACTCACATAATTGCCTATATTTTATGTAAATGGAATTGTTACACCATAAAATGATATACAAATGTGTCTCCCACACAAAGTCCAATAAATGGTGTGAATAAACCCATTATTTTCAATGTGACGGCATCTGATAGCAGCCTGGGAAACACGGGGCTGACAGATGGGAGCCCATGACAAGGCCGGGAAAAAAAACTGAATGAGGAGTGCTCTGACAGACCACAATTAATTGACTTTTGAAATAACTCCTTTTTTCACGGTTCTACTTGGCTGAGCAAGATTCACAAATTGCTGTGTTGAGCTTTTTAATGGGACAAAATAGCTGCCAATGAAAGTCTAAAAGACATGAACTTTGAATAGGAGTCATACAATGACCACACCGTGACATGTTTTTAACTGACATTGATTATTGGAGAAGTAGCAGCCACTCAATTGGGAGGGAATTGGGAAGGGGGAAGAGATGGGAGGGAGTCAGAGAGCTGGGCACTGAAACACACTCTGTTAAACACTAGCCAAATACAATTTTATTTTAGGAAGAGAAACAAGTATTAGGAAATACCCTGATAAATATTTTCACACATGTTCCCAGAGAATATGATGTGGAGTCTAAGTCTGTTGTTCCTTTTGCCGTGAAAAAGTGATCACAAAGCTAAATCAAGAGGAAATTACGTTAACAAGTAAGAAAACAGAGCTTGTAGGAGCAATGAGCGTGCTGACTTCTCTGGGGCTCAGCACCTGCTCCAGACCCAGGCTGTAGTCACAGTCAAGTTTATGCAGGCTCAAAATATCTCGGTCTTTCTTTGGAAACTGAGGCCAAACTCTGGCAGACCTCTTAATCCCAGGGACATCATGGGACAAGAACTTAGTGAAGATGAGGTTTGTTGTTTTTTTTCTCCCCTTGTTTTTGTACTACCTGCCACGCTCTCTAGCAATACTGTTGTCTGACTTTATGGGAATTCTTCAGAGTGTTTATTCCCCAAAACCTTAATCAGCCTAACTCACTTGGAGAACTTTAAGTAGAAAAGTCAATTTTTAACTCATTTTGCAGATGCCTTTGTTTTGGCTAGTTTTTAAGAGTCTGTTGAGCCATGAGAGCAGCTCCCTGTTGAGCTGCTTTCCACTAGCCACATGGGGAGGCAGCAGCTTGCAAACTACCAGTCCTTTAGTTTGATTTCACTGAGTAACATTAGCAATCATCACCCATTGCTGCTTCCAGGGGTGACTTAAGCTGGCAGATGCTGGACGTCACCTAAGGCTTTTTTAAGCATTTTCCAGCTGATGACCATGTCTTTGCTACCCAAACAAGGTCTCCAGTTTCATTGCTGGATAGGATGTTCCCCTCATGCTCAGCTAGGATGCAGCGTTACTGGTAAAGGGTGCGTAGCTCAGGTGAAGGAGATAGTTTAGGACAGCATTTGACAATCCAGAGGACACCACAGCCTATGCAGCTCTTCTTTCTCTCTTCCCCAGCTCTTGAATAACTCGGTGAGTTATGCAGTAAAAGACCTGTTATTTGTACGCTATAGCATCTTTATTTCTGCCTTCCTTACTGCTTGCTTCAACTTTCAGCAAGAACAAAACATTCAGAGTTAGGGTTTACTACGAGTATTTACTGAATTCAAAATATCACCATTCATTCACTTTATAGCTGAAAAAAAATCGAAATTCAACTTCTAAAACAGCTACAGGCACAGTCATAAAACAGATGGTATAAAATCTATGTCTATTGCCCTGACAAGGATGTCTAGCTGACACATCTCTATGAAATAACACAGAGTATACACAGTGAAGTGCATAGCTGATATATCAGTACAATCAACAGGTTTATAGCTACATAAGCATTTATTTTTCTAACCGCAGTATTTTGTGTTTCATTGTGTTTCATCGAAGAAAAGATTAAATTTAAACAGATCAGTGTATTTTCAGTGGGCAAGTGTTTCTCCATTTACTTTCACTTGTACATTAATATGCAAGTCATTCCACATCCTCATGACTTTATCAACACCAGAATTAGTTCTTTTTCTAGACCGGGCAAGTCAGGTTCTTTATAGTATTAAAAAGAGAAGTATAATTAAAACACATGCTTGTATCTACATTTTGTTTAAAGCCAGTTCACCTTTGATAGTTACAGGTCAAGTAAAAACACTTGAGTTGTGCTGAAGAGGCTTTTGAACCATTATTTATCATGCTGTAACTAATATTTATTTCTAGTGTTCGATATATCCAAGATACCTGAAGCTAAGCAAAATAGCAGTTGTCAGAAGTACAGCAATTCAGTTATGCATTTCTCATTTCATTCCAAATTAAAAAAACTCATTCTATCATTTCTAGTCATTCATAGCACAGCAGGAAACAAACAAAAAGAATCAGGAATACTGCGGCAGGCTTGTTTCACTGCCTGTAGTAATCCAGAACAACTTCTGCGTTAGATGCTGTTGGTCACACACCAATGTCACGTTTAAAGAACCCAACCTTGTCCAAGGTGGTGGAGTAAGAGCTCCTCTTCACTTCGCTTGAGTATCACTCCAGACTATGGCTGAAGAAGCCCATAGACTTAGAGGTTAATATTAACACCCCTTTGAAGTCAAGAAGCCAGCAATGGAAAATGTGGACTTTCTCCACTGCCAAGCCACCGGAGCACTTTTTTTCCCCCGTGAACAAGGGGACCGAGTGCTCCTTCAGGTCCCTACCAAGTGCCTCTGCAGCCCTGTGGCGCAGCCAAACAGCTACAGGGACAGGATTTCTCAGAGGCAACTGCTCTTGTCCCTCACTGCTGAAAAACTGGAAGTGCAGATAAAGTTTTGATTTCATTGTTGGCTCCTAGGAGGACACGTCCTCCTTCTGGAGCTTTTGAAGTGTTCTGCTTAGTTTGGTAGTTTTAGTGCTGACTGTACTTTGGAAAACTGAGATCCTTGAGACAGTACAACTATTCCAAAGATAGCCATGGCACTTTTAGGTCCACCAGTGATTCCCTATCCTATTCTGGCTGAAGAAATGGAAGCATCTTATCAGACTTTCGCTATCCTTGACAAAGTACTAAGAGTTTACAAACCAAGTAAAAATAGACACCAGGCCTGAATTCTCTAAAGCACTTTGGCCAATGCAAAATGTAGTCCCAGAGGTTCTTCTGAGACTCCTAACGATGCCCTTCCGAACTGCCAGCAGTAGCTTTGTCTTTTATTTCACCAAGTCCCTTAAGGGGGAGTGGTACAAATCCAAGTCCAGGCAGTCTCTCGCCTGAGCTTCCCTGTTCTCCATGGGCTACTACAAGAAACAAGAGCCAGCGTAGTGAGTCCAGAGGCATCCAGATACAGGCCCAATAACTATGAGATCCAAATACCTTGATTGCCTACTGATCTTTTTAAAGCTGTAAGTAAGAAGTGCAGACGTACAGATTCCTCTGTACATGGCGAGGACTTCTGAAGACAGACCACAACCCAAAGCAAAGAACACCAGGAGAATTAAAAATCCATCCCAGTGGGAATGGCCATATATTCTCCTTTGTGCTAATTCCCTGTATGTTTCAAAACACTCACCTGCCTGCCCGCAGGCTTCATGCAGAGAGGAAACAACATTTTCTAGGTACTGTGTACGCTGTCCCGAGACTTCTCAGTCCCAATAACATGTAGGAAGTGCAGTTTCTACCACCCGAACAACGGAAGATACACCAGCAGAGAACATCCCACCTCACAAAGAAGAAAAGCTTTATGACAGGAGACCCTGCTTTAAGTGAACAGCACATTTACGCTCCCTATGCAAGCCAACAATGCACTCCCTGAACTCCTCGGCACACAAAAAGAACCACTGAAGAGCCTTCAGCGTGAAGATGTGAAACATGTCCTGGGTCAGAACATGAGACAGCATGCTTCGTCCCACAAACTATATTATTACAGGGCAAACATTACTGCTCTGCAGGATGTCTTCCCAAAGACTCTCTGGCATATTCCCAGTCTCTGAGTCGATGTCGATTATTTCCTGGTGATTCTGACACCATTTCTTATCCATCAACTCTAAAAGTCTCTGCATTTCCAGTCTGATGAGATTTGTCATACTGGCTTTTATAACTTGGCGTCATAAGACCTGAACCTGCTGATTTTAATAGTTCATTCTGTACCATCTCATGGAGTCTGGGTACACTGGGAACACGTGTATCGCAAATCCTGACTATGGCCAACAGTCTGCATATAGAGAAACAGGCAACACTGAGACCTACCTCAAAGCCTGGAACCTGAATTTGTCAAGGAATTCTTCCTGTTTCTTTCTCAAAGGAGTTACTGGTAACTGAAACACATTTAGACCTGAAAATTAATTCTGGGGATCCTTCACAGCAAGCCACAG
Source organism: Cariama cristata (assembly GCF_000690535.1). NCBI lineage: Eukaryota > Metazoa > Chordata > Aves > Cariamiformes > Cariamidae > Cariama > Cariama cristata. The sequence continues at coordinate 12,413 of NW_009610195.1, forward strand.
AAGCCACAGTGGCTACTGAAGACATTTAACAATGGTTCGTATCATAACTTTGCTTTTAGAAGGACAATCAAGGTCTTTCTTTGCAAAACTTTTCATCGTAGTTTTTACTGTCATCAATGTTTTACTAAATCACTATCTGAAGGCTTTAGCAATTCAGACCAAAGAATCAGCAAAAGAGCTAATAATTTTCATCTCAAAGAATCTTCGAGAATTCTTTGACTAAGACATACAAAGAGTTGCTGCAGGACTGATTATCTGCATGTAAGTACTTAAGCGAACTAAATTAAGATACGAGACCTTAGTGTTTCAGTTGGCACAGAGAGAGAACAGTGCCACTGGAAAATAACCAGAAGGCAGGGTACAAGGCTTCAGTAAACTGAGTTTTGAATTTATAGATGATGTTATGCTTCTCCCCAACAGCCATGAAAATCACAAACCCTCCCTCACAGTGGAGCAGCACACCAATCTTGGTAGCCTTCACGTTAGGTAAGCACTTTTCAACATCATTATGCCAGGATGATATTTTGGAATTAAACCACTCAATACACCAGGAACTGCTGTTCCTCCCCAGGCGGCTCTCTGGTCCATGCCGGTCCATGCTGCCGTAGCAGATGCCAATGGCACAGAAGTTGTTCTGTTGCAGTTCCACCTCCCAGTAGTGGACGCCTCTCTTGAAGCACTGGAAACCCAGCACTTGGGAACAATCGGTGAAGCGCTGAGGGTGGTGGTTATAATTCAGGGGAATGTCTGAGACAGACATCCTGGTATATTTCTCAGACAGAATCACTTTGTTATGAGCTGTGTTGTAATCCAGCGTGATGTCAGCAGCATCTGCAATGACATGAATTGTTTGAAGGTACTGAAGAGCAAAACACTTTTATTTATCCTGTCCTGCCCAGGCACTCGTTCCTATGCATCTTTATCTCCCAGCTCTGCTCTCCTCCACAGTGCAGGCAGTTCTTAGGGCCAACAGTAATAGCTGCTGGGTTCAACCGCAGCTCTGTGTTACACAGCAGGCAACTGGAGGGCAAGTTTCCTTTCTTCTTGCATCCCCATGGGATTCCTTCACCACCCAAATAGATGCTGTCAGAAGAAGCGGGTTGCTGATCTGGCAGCGAAAGGTACACCATATTGTATACCATCTGGTACAGCATCTTAAGCAAGCCATCATGGGCTCACATAAAAGCCTGCATTTCATTTCAAAGAAAAATCCAGTGCATTACATTGTATTTCTAGGCTACCCTACTGCAGTCATTTTGGGGGAAACCAAAGCCATTACTGATAAAATTTCACTTACCTTCATAAAAATACATGAAAACCGAAGATAAATATGATTCACCTAGCAAAGGAACCACTTAGAAGCCTCCTGCCCCCTTTTCCTCCAAAACTTTCCTTCATTTGTAACAACGAGTTGATAACCTGCTAAGCTCACTAAAATCCCCTCGAAAGTATTTTTGTCAGATAACTACAGAGGGCACGTAGCACCAGTGCAGTAAGTGCAGAAACTTCATCTTTAAGTAGTGTAACATTGGGTGTCTTACACTGCAAAAGCTCCTCTCTGGATTTCTTCAGAAAGCTGTCAATAAGCTCTTTAGTTGACATGCCAGCTGCAGCAGTTACTGCTCCCGTGGTTGGTGCTGTGTCGACAGGAGAAAAGAAAGTTTGGGCAGTTGGGAAGAAACCCTGCATGCTTAACACACCATCACAGACACACTCAGGTTGGAGTGGACCTCCAGAGGTTATCTGGTTTAGCCTCCTGCTCCACGCAGGGTTAACTTCAGTATTAGCTCAGGTTGCTCACCGTCTTGTCAAGTTTTGAAAATCCCCTGTTGTCTCTGGGCAACCTCTTTGCGTGCTTGATTGTTCTCACAGTGACTAGCAAGAGTCTTCTCAGAGCAAGAGTCGAACTTTTGCTTAATACACCGACACTAGTGACCATCTACTTACCATTTTAAGAACAGTCAATGAAAATTAGAATAAGTATGCTGAAAGTTTGGACTCACCAACTTTAACAGGTTTCTTCTCCTCTAGAGGGAAATAAAAAAAGGTGACCTGTGAGTTCTACTGAGACTGAAAAGCCACTGATAGACTATGCCAGCCTTAGCACCATCATCATGGCTCTTCTGAAGCTGCAGCAGTAGATAAAGCTGACAGTCCAGCATGTCGAAGCCATGTACAAATACACCCACACTGGAAAGCTACACGTGCAGCACAACCTACTATTGGCTTCCTATTTCACAGGGTCATAAATCGAGAAGCAGCTTCCTCTCTACTCCAGGATGCAGCATGTTAGGGCAAATGGGAACAGCCTTATTACCACGAGGCACACAGACTATTCCTTTTCTTTTTACAAAAGAACTTCTAGTGCAGCAACAGGAGCTACAAGTCCATTCAACTCCAGCATCCCCAATAGACCCCGCTGAGTGCTCCACACCCAGGACTTGTGAACGGAAAGGACCATGTGTCAAGAGCTCAGTGGAAGTAACAGAAGTAGTTTCTTAACACTTGGGTTTATTTCAAAAAGAATACGGCACATCTTCCAAACAGGCTAGAGTGCCACACTAATACTGCTATCTGGGCAAAACACCACCGAAAGGCCCCAGTATAACCTGCCACAAAGACTGTCTCCATCACCCCCGTCTTAGACTGTAGGCAACCTGTGGTCAGCAAAATGTCTGAGTAAGGCTGCTGTTAATCACCACTTAATGGTATCTGCCTCCACCTGCAATGTGCCTTGGGTCTGGTGAAGGATTTTCTCTTTATGAGTATGCTCTTGTCAGGGGGGGGAAAGGAAAAAAACCAACCAAACAGAACATGAACAGCTCGTAAGCAGGATTCAGTACATACAAATCCATCAAATAACCCAACATGTTTAGTACAAACGAAAAATACCGACTGCAAGAACCAGAGGGTGGGGAGGCTCTGCTGTGCTTCACAGCCTGCACTGGCACCACCACGGGCGCACGCTGAGGCTCAGGCACCGTCGTAGCTGTGCTGTTTGCTGCGTTACAGCTGGCAAGGCGTCCGTCAGTAAAGAGCCCACAAAGCCCTCCCTTTCCCGTGCCAAAGTGCTCGCTACAGATAATCACTGCATCATCGCTACAGCAAACAGCTCTTGGGCAACTGCTTGAATTCTTACTTAATGGTAAAACCATAGTTAGGAGAGGATGATGTTCTTTAGTACTTACGTGGTCCCGCAGGCTTTTTTCCAGCAGAGGTTTTGTTTGGAGAAGCCACTGGAGGGGCTTTAGTTTTCCCAGGTGTTAGTTTTGCTGCAATGGCGATATTTTACATTATCATTTGTATTGCCAGGAACAGTAATGCGTTAGCAAGGACATTTTTCAATCTTATTTTTCCATTATGCGAATAGAACTTAAGTGATACTCGGCAGAGATGGAAACTGCATAGAAGATACCCATGCCCCAGTCCAAAAGATACTTTTGGTTAACCTGGTAAGTAGGGCTTTGTTCTACACCACTTACACAATCAGCACCTTTGTCGTTGGGTAAACGTAGTCCTATCACTCTAAAGCGTTTTATATCTCCCCTCAAATCCACATCCTAACTGCATCCAACCCTGTTACACAATCAAAAACATAAATTACTGTAAGGAATAAAGGCTGAGCTGTGCCAGAAGGGCATGGTATCATGATACTCGTCAGCTTATCCAAGTATAGATAAAAGCAAGAGACCCTGGCATGTTTTTGCTCCTAGTTTAGCCCAGACCATAGCATTTTCGTGTGGAAATGGAGGACTGTAGAAGTTGGAAGACACAATTCATATTAACCAACTGTATTTGCTGCACTGTTGTTTTTTTTTTTTTAAATGATATTTGGACTGGAGGGGGAAGATGCCTCATTTAAACTCAAAGCCAAAGCAGAAAATACCAGTTATCCCAGTGATACAGTACCTTCCGCTTTTTTTTCCCTATACTGAGTCACTGAAAGTTTCACAGTGTCTTTAAGGTTAACGGCAGACTGGTAAGTGGAATGTATCAAGTTTTGGTCCATTTCAATTACAGGAACAAAAGCGTCTTTTGTTGATGTTTGTTGCAGCGCTACTGCCCTCTGAAACGACAAATGGAAAATCTCATGCAGACCACCTTGTGCCGCAGACAGAAAAATGCAACCAAGTTACTTTAAATGGGGTGGGGTCTCTGCAATCATCTCAAATTCAAAGGAGCGAAGGCTACAGTCAGACACAACCCATGGCAAAATTTCAGCAGCAACCCACATGCATTAATTCTCAACTGACACCTGAAGCAGCAGGACAGACCTACGGGACGGCATCGCAGCACGGAGCTGCAGCACCTCCTGGAGATGAGTTGTCTCGCCTGCTGGCCCCTCTGCTTGCGGAGAGGTAACGGCTGAATTTGGGGGGAGTTTCCAGACACCACTTCATTTCAGCACTCTTTGATTGATATTTGTGTACTTATCAGTACAACCTTTTCTAGCAGGTTCTTGCACACAAATGCATTACCATTTCACTGAAAGTGTCTGGAGAGCAGGAGTACCTCAGCAGGTTTTTGTGATTCTGCACTCTAGAAACATGAAGAATTGTATTTGCATTTAAAGGACATATTACCTTCAAAAACAAAACGTCATCATCTTCAGTCAGTGCCATCTCAATCTGATCTCTGAGAGACTGAATTTCATTCTTCTTACTTCCCAGAACACCGTAAACATAATCAAACTTATTGTGAACTCTTTTTTCTTCATCTGCAATTACTTTCAAGGTCTGATTTTCTCTTTCTTCAACTAAAGCTTTAATTTCTAAAAACTCACTTCTGATCAAATCTTTCTTTCTGGAAGCTGCCTCCTGGAGCAGACAAGAACAGACAGACACTGGTTTCAAAAGAACAGTTTGTGGACAAAGTACTGCTTACTACTACTACAAAAAAGCCTTTGAGGAACACGTAGGCTTCAATTACTTGAAACAGGCAATAGAAAAGCTATGTATTTCTATGTAGTTTGGAAAGAAAACTCATTTACTCCCAAGGAATCAGGGCAATTCTCGGTCTCCAGACCGCTGCTGCCAGGCAGAGGCGAGGCCAGCCGGGCCAGTTACCAGCCCTGGGACAGGGCTGTGCCACCGCCAGCTCGGACACCACACACCCACTTGCACGGCTGTGGCTGTTTGCCTCCGAGATACGGCATCTCTGGTTAATACAAAGTTATTCCTGATCCTCCGAGAGATGTTCCAGAGGAGGACAGAAGTGCTACCCTGATGGCTTTTCAGCTTCTTGGTCTCTACCACTCAGTTCAGAAAGGATGGGGCAAGTACCCGATCCAGCTGTCAGCACAAATGGCAACCCCGATCATCAGCTAAGAGCAAGGATTAGTTGTGGTAATTTGTGGGGAAGAGCCATCCCAAATTTCTGCACTGGTGAAGCTGTTACAGCTCACTAATCCTTTAGCTTGGGCTGCACTGATGCATGCTTTCTGGTGCAACTGGAAAGGGCGGGTTTGAGCCCCATCATTACGGGTGGGGTGTGTCAGCACAGGTGGGTATAAGGAAAGGATGGGTTTCAGCTCCGTTACAGGCCAGGTGTGTCAGCACGTAAGGGTATAAAGCCCTTGCACGGTGGCTCTGACAAAACACCTCTGTTCTGTCCCTTCCCGATGACATTTTCTCCTGCCGGTGCAATCTCAACACTACAGCCGTTGTCACAAGAGTACGAGCATCAACACCAAGCAGGGGCCAGCATATGCCAAGCAACCTGACAGCATTTTGAACAGTTACGCACTTACAGCAGCTTGGCTTTGGTTTGTTTTCACAGTGTTCATTGCCCGAGCAGCTCTTTCGCTCTGATTGCGCAGCTCCACAAGTCTCTTCTTCAGCACCAACTGCAACAGAAGAGATGAGGAAATATTTCAGACCAGCAGTTGCCGTGCCTGCTCTCAGTCGGGTCATGCTTACTGGAGTAAGAATTATATTTACACAAAGTTTTAAATAACCATTGTAAGTATTTAGTACTATTGGTTTAAAACCTACTGCTCCTTAAATCTGTACAGGATGTAGAAGTACTCTCCTGTACATGTGCGGTTTGCGGAGCCAGCATCCTCCCCACAGCTCCCCCTCTCCCAACAGCAAGAGACACGCTGTTGATTCACTGTTGATAAGGACTGAGTGCTTTCATCAGCACAGCGGTTCCCAGCACCAAGAATAAACTTTACGTTAGCTCTCAGGTTGGACTTTGCGCACTAGGTTAACGCTACTGTTCACCCCTCTCGTTTTAATTGGGAATTTTATTGCTCAGATATGAATTACCTATTCCTTTAGTTCAAGATGCTGCTAAGCTAAATCAGGGAGGACTTCGGAGGGTAAGCAGTATACACGCTCACCCAACAGATGGGAGTTCGGCCACCTAAACTTTTCAAGTGTGTGTTACTCATCCACCCTCTGATTTTCAGCTGCACTGTAAGATATGAAGGCCAGGTTTCCTTCCCTTCCACTCTGTGGAGAACCTGCTCCTGGCTTTTACCTACATGCTAGAGATCTCCCTAGGTTACTTTTATAATTCTTTGCTTCTTAAGAACGTACCCAGAGCATCGTCTGTCTACAGGCCCTCGGTCAGCGAACCCTGCGCAGCAGAGGAGGCTCAGAGTTGCGGGAGACACCCACAGAGGCAGGAGGCCTCATAGCTCAGCCCAGCCCAAGACAGGAGCTGGCAATCAACTCCATGACAGCGCCTTCCCAGACTCTCAGAGCAGCATTTTGGAGAGAGGAGGAGAACGCAAGGAACGACCGAAGACGTGCTGGAGCACGCGTTGGAGGGCGGATAGCAGTTTGCCAAGGGCAGGCGTGAGATTTACAGCCCAAGTCTTGGTCCATCCTCCC
>NW_009610196.1:0-12024 GCF_000690535.1 Cariama cristata
AAGGCCACAGTGTGTTTTCTCATTATTCTAATGGGCAGGTGGCAACGTCCACCAAAGGCAACTGACTCTAAATTGTACCCCTTGACTGGAAGTCTGACAAGGTGCCATTTAGAATAAATTAAATTGTTGCTCGAAACAGAAAAGCTTCCCCTGGTGTGAGTGGTTGGCATAAACTGGTAGTATCCACTCTCCGGCATTTTTATTCTGTACTTCGTGCTAAGCTGTCCCTGGTTTTCATCTGTATATCCAGTGGAAGAAAGAAGTGATATACATGCAGCTTTTAAAACATCTGGGATTTCTTCCAAGTGCTGCTGCCCCAGGGCTACTCTCTAGCACTTTTACGCTGCTGGAGTAACAAGGAACTACCTGCATACGTTTAATAGTATTTCAGTTAAAATGTGAGCACTACTCTACGTATCAGGTACTAGTGTGTATCTCTAACGGACTATCAGCGGAATAGATCAGAAAGTGCTTTACTCCGTACTGTGCAGCGGCCCCAATGGCATGGCTACTCAAACTAATGCTTCACGAAGAGCTAACGGTTGCCTGTATTTAACAGTCTTTCCGGAGGGTTTTTAATTTTTTTTCCCTTTCAAAATACAGTGGTTAGAATAGAATAGAGCAGAATAGAACAGAATAGAATAGTTCAGTTGGAAGGGACCTACAACGATCATCGAGTCCAACTGCCTGACCACTTCAGGGCTGACCAAAAGTTAAAGCATGGTATTAAGGGCATTGTCCAAATGCCTCTTAAACATGATTACTAGCTTCGGTCCCAATTCTGAAAATATTTCTAGTCTGTCTCAAGAACCGAAACTGAATAGGAGAAGCTGCAGGAGTGGTGAACATTGCTCCTTTGAACCTGTCAGCTCTGAAGAAGTCATTTGAGGTCTCTGAGAAAAAGTGTTATGGAACTGTATTTCAAAATGAACTGTTTATTTTTTCCATTCTAGTGAAGTCATTGACTTGAAGAGTTTCTGTGAGATGATCAAATGAGCAAGAATAGGGTTTCTCAAATACTTCTGGTTACAGACTCTTAGTGTTGCCATGAGGTCTGTGGTCATTTCATGATGATAATGCTGATCATGCTGCAGATTTCTTCATAGCTTGGAAAGCCTGTGAAAAATCACTTCCCCTTTCCATCAGCATCTCTTTTTTCACTTCACAAAATCCTTCTTGTGGACTCGGAACAATGTTCGAGGTCCTCTGGTGGGAAATGCTGCTTTATACCACAGTGTATAGGTCACCCTGGCCGGTGTCACAGGAGACCTATTATTATCATTTGTAGGAAAACTCTTCACTAGACTCTTAATTGCCAATGTGGTGTTGGGTTGCAGCTTATCTTTTTATGTAAGGAAGGCATCTAATCGTGTCACCTGCTTTATATTCTGTTGGCCCTGAAAATTAGCTGACAAGGACCTGGAATGTGCTTCTAGTAGACCCATCTTTTAAAGTGCAAATGAGCATTTGTCTCTGAAATTACCAGGAGGTACTTCAGTATCTTCTCAAGCTTTGGAAAAGAATGCCATTGTCATGGAGTGTTGCCATTTTATTTTATTTTTTTTAATGTTGTGAGATTGGAGGGCAAAGTACCGTGGGCAGGCATCCAGCCAGCATATGTGATACACCATGTAATTTATTTTGCTACAGCTACTACTGAAAAGCATGACACAAGGGATACCCTCCCTGTCCTCAGCAGTTCAGAGCTTTTGACTACTCTCAGTTGCAGTTGTCAAACGTGAATCAGCTGGGAAGCTGTTGCAGAAGACTTGGTACAGGTGATAGATGTGTTCTTGGGAGTTGAAATTTATCTGCTTGGATTATTTTGGTGCCTGTGCTTACTTGGACATTTGTGTATTTATTTCAGTGGTGGAACTAGAGACAGAACCATAGATCATCGAGATCTGCTTGAGTTAAACCAATCTGTATCTTCAAGAGAAGGAGTAAGAAATAAGGCTCCTACAACCTGCCTGTGCATTTCAAGCATTATAGAATGGAAACAGCTCCCTTCTTTCTTGAATAAAATATTAGAGTTTAAAGAATAGCAAGGGAAAGGTATACATTATATACTGGGACCTGCTCTTTAGAATAGGTAAAAAAGAGGCAAAAGCCAAGACAGGGAAACTCTGGATGTCGTGATTCAATTTAGAAGGAGGTCACACCAAATTTGAGCTGATTGCCTAGTGTTCTTTCAGTTAGTGCCCAAACAGGGCTGAATTTACATTAAATCCAGAAGCAAAGCAAGATTTTCAGTATGAAAAGGTTGCTGAACATGCTTTCCCTTTTCCATATGATACCGTTAGGAGCTAGGGAACGTCCTCTCATCAAAGACAAGACATGATGGGTAAAGTAAAGGAGTGCTACTTTTTATATCTGACAACTGTTCTCCTGCATCTCTTCCTATGAATCACACTGCCTTGAAATGATGGGCACACATTTCTCCAACTACTCCTCAAATAGTCATTAATTAAATTATGATTAATTAAATGCTCCTGAAGAAATCTGGGCCAGCGTATGCCCTGTGGTGTCACTCGAGAAGGCTGGTTTCCATAGGAAGGCTAGGTTTTCAAAGCATAAGGTGTGCTTTTGAAACCATGGCATTGTAGTTCTTCCCACCTCTACTTCATCTTGTGTTACATTAAACTGAAAATCTTTTTTTAAAGGCATAGCTGTCACTCTACTTACGTGAACATAACTTGTGAAACTTTCTCATAGTGGAGCAAGACCATAGGTCCTATGGTTGTTTCATCAGCCCGTAGGTGAACTTAACTTTGCTGGCCACTAACAGTTAGCCAGTGCCACAACCTCCTTTGATGAAACCTCAGATGAAACTGGTGGGTGAGAACAAGAATCAAATAGAGCATAATTGAAAATCATCGCTTCCCTACCTATCAAGTCATGAAATAAGGATTGAAAGCCTCCTTAGAAATGGGGCCTGGTATGTGCATTTTTGGATATTCTGCATACTTCTCAAGGGAGTAGAGTTAGATTCTTTAAATTTTAAGTCTAGTTTATATGATATTTTCTGAAATAAATCTCCCTCTGAGAAGTTAAAGAGGTGGTAAACAAGCATCATCATATTATTTTGATTCTTTTTCCATTGACATAATTAGAATCCTTTGGTTTTGATTTAAGATGTTATGTTATTCAGCTCACTACTAAATTTGAAATTATATTTGTACTGTGCATAGCCATAATACCAGATATTACTGCCAAAAAGATGTGTTGGATCTATAGCTTTGGTTGACCTTTTTGAGATAATAAGTAATACCAATTTTTCTCCTGTGTGAGCAACTCATCGCCTTAGGTCAGGATGACAGGTGACTTCAGTTCTGCAGTTGATCAAGCAGCCTTCTGGCTTTCAGCCTTTAAAGCACTGTTGGGGTTCTTTAGAATGAATCTTGTGGTATGGAGGTATGAAAGAACAAAGGAGTTTATCTCCAAATTACCACGAGGGAGCCTGGCTCTTAGAGTGAATGAGTATTTCCAAAGAAGTTGTAATCTCTTTTAGGCGTTTCAAGTTGAGTGCTCTAAAGCCAAAGCGTATAAGGAAGACCTGACTCTAGAGGAGTCTCTTTAGAAGGCAGTTGATTTTGACTCCAAACTGAAGAGGAAAAATGGTAATAACCAGCATAATTAAACTAGGGAGGAGTTATGTGCTCTTCAGAAATCTTTTGAGATATCTTGGAGGTATTCTTTCTCAGGACTAGACTAAGTATTCTTATTTTCCCAAAAGATTATAGCTGCTTAATAAAGCCTGTGGTGAAGACTCCTTCTGGAGGAAGGATGGGTAGTCTCTCCAGACTATGTGAAGGATAGGAGATTGAAGTAAAGTAGACCCAAACCTGAATAATATATAGCTAGAAAAAAACCAGAAGCAGTAGACCTTTTAGGTGTCTTGGGGGAAAAGAGGAGTAGAGTTTTTAACTTTAACAACCAGTCTTCAAATGCCAGTAGGCAAGGACAGACTGTGAGGTGTGTCTCAAAATTGGCATAGTCTACTGACGGCCCCAAAACTTCAAGAAATGCCAAGCAATAAATCACCTTCTTCATAGAGTACTACGATCTTGCTTGTATGTGTGCTTTGTATGGTTCCCTGCTAGCTGCACTGATATTAGAATTTGATTTATAAGTCGTCAACTTGTTCCTAAAAATTGCTAATAACCTGTCGTGTATCTGAACCCGAACACAACTATACACGAAATAAACCTCAGTTCTGCTTGTCTAGGTTATGCTCTCTAATGTAGTAAAAAATCTGCCATGCCTGGTTAATATTAAGTGCGGATACAGATCTTGCATAAATACTGCACATTTGCATTTTTAAAATTATTTTGTTTTTACCTTCCATTACTTGCATGCAAACTTGTTGCCATGAAGCTAACCAATGTTTGGTATCGCTCGTCATGGAAACTTGAGAAAATGTTTGGCTGGACTTGCTCACCAGCCAGCTATATATAAAGCCAGAAAGGGTAGATTTTGTTCAGTCTCAGAGCGTAGTATTGACTTAAGCTGTAATTCTCAGATGTTCTCAGTGTCCTCTGCTCCCAGGGCTTTGTTTTCATTAAAAATAAGGCTCTTTTATGAATGCTCAGCAGTGAGTCAGGTGTGTGGATATCTGTATTTAAGTCTCTCAACTTGGAATTAAGTGCTTAGCTTAAATTGCTAAGCTTGAAGATTTTGCCAAGTACCTTTATTCCAAAGCATGCCACAGAAAATAACCAGAAAGGAGTGTTTGATTTTCTTTAAAATTACCTTTGTGCCTTCAATAATGATAAAAGATGCTAGACAGACTGGAATGGAAGTTGATTTCTGATCTATCAAGTGTGGCATGAGCAGTAACAGTGGAATTACCATGCTTCAACCTTGAACTGAAGAGACCCCCTACATATTTACCCCTTTTATCCTGCATGAACAGCCTGATGCCATGCAAAACCCCGCTCCATCACGTGCCCACAAGCCTGGCTCTGCTTCCTTGCACTGGCTGGCCTGCAAGGGCTTGCGAGGGGCTTGCGGAGGGCCGTCCCCACCTCCCTTCCAGCTGAATAATTTCCTTAGGAAAATCTTTTCTTGCTCACGCTCTTGACTTAACCACCCATTGCATCCTTCAAATTTTCTCCTGTGCGGAGATGCCAGAGATGAATGGGCCAGCCCAGCTAGCAGGTGGCTACCAGGTATCTTTTGAGATTAAAAATATATCCCCTGTGTTCATCCCAAGCCATTAATAGTTTGAGATTGCAGTTTAGGGCATAGCAAGTAAGGGGCAGCACTGCGGTAAATGTCCATCTGATTGTTGATCCATTTGATTCTTGTGTTTTTTTTTTTCCTAATCTATTTTTTAATTGTTGCATACTTGCTTACCTTGAGTTCTTTTGCTTCCTCCAGACTCATGCTTCTCTGGCTTATCTCTGACCTGAGCACTGTCATTTCCTGATCATTTTGCTCTCAATTCTTTACAGGGAAAGGATGAGAAGCACAGCTCTTTTTCCATGTGTCCTCAGCACCCTCCCTGCTCTAACTTCTCATCAAGGAGTGCTCCTCATCAGGGCTGCTGGCTTGTCCCTTCTTTCTCTGTAAACCTCTGTTCTCCCTGCTTTGTGCTCCTCTTAGCTAAAATACAAACTTGTTTTTTCCACATCGGGGCTTGAATTGCTTCTTTAACTTTCTGCGTGGAGGCGGGAAGTCCTTTGAAAAGAATACGGGAACACTTTGTGCAAAGGGCTGGGTTCATAATTCAGCATTATCCTGGAGCGCGCTAGGATAGCCAGCAAGCATGCGAGATTGAAAATTTGCCAGATACCAGAGCTTTGGAGGACTGGAATATAATCTTCAGAAAGCTGTGAGAGCTGAGTACACAACTCTTTTCTTCTGACCACAGAGGTAACGAATGTTTGAAAGCTGCTGCCGCATGGTAGCACAGCTTTTAGGAAAGTCCCACATGTCATTTGAGGGTTAGAAATGCATATTTCAAAAAGTCTGCACCTCTCATTTGAGGTCATTCATTTTGGTGTCTAAATAGGAACGGACACTTGCAAATACATGGTGTTCAAGTGCTTGATTCTATGTAGGCTTTGCAGAACACGAGCTCGACGCTGGGATTAGGCGATACAAAAACAAAGCCAAAATACAAAACAACAATTATGTCATATTTGTGAGGATATTATTACTAGTTTGTTTGCCATTTAATATTTTCTGGTCCTTTAAAAGTCTGCTGCCGTGCATCTGAGAGGGGGCAACTCTTTGCCTTGCCTTGGCTGCTGCAGCCTGGGTCCATCGGGGGACAGGACTGTGCTTCCCGAGGAGCTGCTGAGCCCAGGGTGGGAGACTTGAGGGGTAACGAGTCTTAATATTTTTTTGAGGCATCCATCTTGAGATACCAGGTCAGGAAACAGAGAATATTTCAGTCCTCAGACCTTTTTTTAATATATATAATTTCACAAAATACCTTGTAGCAGACCCTGCCGGCTTCTCCAAGGAAATTTACAGCTCAACTGAGATTCCTGATACTGCTGAGATTACATATGTTGTTGTTTAACTTCAGGAAGCTGTTAAATTTTATAGATAACTTTATCATGTATTTAATAGATATGTATAGTCTCCAAAGCATATACAACTGTTCTGGGGTTTTGTTTTGTTGTTTAATTTGGGGTTTTTTTTTTTTGTCCCCCCCCCCCCCCTTTCCTTCTCTTTAAAGTTGCACTGTCAAAAGGTGGGAAAGTTTCTGTATACTCACTGCCATAGATCTGATACCTGGTGTGGGATGAAAGGAAAAAGAGGAATGTCATTCTCTCTGCAGATGATTTACTTTTTGTGTCTGGGAATAAAGCCAGTATTTCTGTTCCCCGATTATATTTCATGTCTATGGTTGAATCCAGAAGTGACAGTCTTCCCATTAGTGTGATTTGCGGTTGGTTTGTTTTCATTTCAAGGGCTCCTCAGCACAGATAGCAGCAGCCCCGTAGGTACTTTCCTGCTGGATGCAAATCCAGGTGTGTTCTTGTAATTTTGAGTCTCCATACTTAAACATAGGTAGAAAACATTTCCCAGAGACAGCCAGTTTGAATTGTATTTTCACAGTTAGAATAATGTAACTTGCCTTCTCTTCTCACGATGATGCTAGTATCAGTGTTGAATCAGTACCGAAAATAAGTCCAGGGAAATAAATTTAAAAGTTCAAAGACATTTTTATGTTAGTACACCAGCATCTGATCTGGGATTATATGCTTCAGAGCAACCCCACCCTAACACATCCTGAGCTGGAAAAGTTAGTTTTGTATATTGGGTAGAGGCTTTGCCCAAAATCAGTATTAAAAAACCTCAGATTTAATCTGGCCCTGGCTATACTTGGTCTTGTGATGTTGCAGGGGCTGGAAAGGTTGTTTTCCTTGCATCTGAAGATCTGCCAAGTTACTTACTACAGCAAGACTGGTTCTATGGCAGCAGAAGTTGCAGAAGAGTAATACACATCCCGAGGAGTCAGAAAGCCAGGGAGGCAGGGAGGAAAAGTCATGACATCTGATAAATGAAAGCCCTCAGAACATAACTCCTCACTGAAACACAGCCTGTTTGCTTTTTGGAAGATACACACACTCCCTTTTTCCTCCTCGCCAGGCTCCTTTCGTGATTCTTGCCTCCTCCTCCAACCTCCTCTCTTACTGGGGTAGAAATGGTCTATTCGGAAGGCCAGAAATAATTGCTAGGCAGCCTGTATAACAGCAGCCATAGAAGTTGAGTTTTATTCCTGCCTCGCATTGAGCAGGACGGATTTAAGGTATCCATCTCCTCACAAAGCGGTCTTCAACTCTGCGTTTCTTCTTCTCAGCAGTTCGCATTGACGCTGCCTTACCTCGTTAGTCCCTGGTTTCTGGAGATTTCTTTAACCACGGTTAGCACTGACAGCAAGTTATTCCTGCACATCCTCACCTTTCAGTGAACGATGACTTTTTAAAAATTACTATTTTGTACAGATGTGTGTGACTTTAAAAGTAATTTTTCAGGGTGCTCATTTAACCCTGGCTGAAGATTTCAGAGTCTCTGGCTTTCTGGCAGTGACTGTATGGGGCACGCAGTGCCTTGGCTGCATGCTTGTTCTTTCTCCTACTATCTCCTACTATCCCCTACTATCCCTCTTCTCACCTAAGTGCAACACAATTTCTGTTATTTTTTTTCCACACGAGGCGTCACAGGATGTGCAGGTTGGTTAAAATGGTCAGAGGGAGCAAGAATCAGGTGACTGGGCCACGAGGTTGCGAAGGACTTCTAGAAGATAGGGTTGAGGATGCAAATATGCAAAATGACATTCGTAAATAATTGGTGCAGGTTTGGTGGTTCCGTATCTGAGGGGCTTTGAACTTAGACTGTATGCTTAAAAGGCACAGTAAAATGTTAAGACAGCGGAAATCAGCGTCAATCTGGTGCTTAAAATCTTCTCTAGCCTTAGCTGAAATGATCTCAGCCTTCATTATAGAAGGGTGTGAAGCTGTCTTGCATGCCGTTGCACTGTATTTTTACCCCTTTCATTGTACAAAGCTTTGTCTAGACTAGGATTTATGTCAGTTGTGTGATTAGCTCCTTGATGGCTGTAAACTCTAGCCTAGATATGAATGTGTCTTTCATCACTTGCAAAGGCTTTACCTTCCCTCCATTCCATGGGATTAAACTTGACTAGTTCTGTGCGTGTGGTTGTCATGGTTTAACCCCAGACAGCAACTAAGTACCACGCAGCTGCTTGTTCACTCCTCTCCAGCCTCGGTGGGATGGGGAGGAGAATCAGAAAAAGGTAAAACCTGTAGGCTGAGATAGAACAGTTTAATGATTGAAATAAAATATAATGATAGTAATGAAAAGGGAGATAACAAAGAGAGAAAGAGGACTAAAACCCAAGGGAAAAAAACAAGTGATGCACAACACAATTGCTCACCACCTGCTGACCAACACTCAACCCGTCCCCGAGCAGTGATCGGCCCCTCCCAGCCAACTCCCCCAGTTTCTATACTGGGCATGCCGTGCTATGGTATGGAACATCCCTTGGGCTGGTTGGGGTCGGCTGTCCTGGCCGTGCTCCCTCCCAGCTTCTTGTGCCCCTCCTCGCTGGCAGAGCATGGGAAACCGAAAAGTCCTTGACTTGGAGTAAGCACCACTGAGCAACAACTAAACCATCCCTGTGTTATCAACATTATTGTCGTACTAAATCCAAAACACAGCACTGTACCAGCTACTAGGAAGAAAATTAACTCTATCCCAACTGAAACTAGGACAGTGGTAGAGCTTAGTTTTGACTTTTTTTTTTTTTGTGGGTGTGGTGTTTTTTTTTTTGGTCTGGTGTGGTGCTGATGCTGTTTGTAATGCAGAGAGGTGGACCCAGTCCCCACTTTACTAAGGATAATAAAAATTGAGAATAGCAAGAAGATGCCAGCTCTAAATAGTTTACAGTGTATGTAAAAGATGAGCCAAAAGTTACTTATAGACAGGAGGAGCACAAAAGGTAGTGAACCAATATTGATCAGCATCCTTGACCATGCCCTTGGCGGTTCCTGCAGCCAAGCCACCATCAAAGTCCTGTTCTGCTCTTTATGGGTACCCTGATAAAGCGTTGGTCTTTAGCAGATCAGCCTGCCATGCCACCTTTTTAATCTTTATCAGGATAAATACTATGAGTAGTATATACATTCTTTTATGCCACTGAATGATTCGGCTCCTGTACTGTCCAGCAATGACCAGATAAAACCAGACTGCAAACTGTTTTGAGCATTATTCTGCCCAGAACATCCTTGTCAGATTTATCTTCCTGTGTGGCAGAGTGACACTTCTGGGTAAGTTCACAAGCCTGCCTTTGTCCTCGCGCAGAGTCCTTCATACAGCCTCCTTGTTCTCCTGGTGCATTACCCATTAAGCAAATGAATTGATGAAGAGGGGCACTGTGGTACGGTTTGACAGGAGCTGTGGTTCCTGAGTTTTCAGTCTGGCTAGTCAGAGGCTTTCTAGCATTGTCGATGGAAAATGCTAGTTCATTGGAAGATACGTTGTGCCTGTGGCACCTTTGGGTAGGTATCAATCTGTCCCCTTGCCTGATTTCCTTGTTTTTCAGCAGACTGCTTGATTAGGCTGTTGTGGAGCCAGGAGGGGATCTAAGGCATCTAGGAAGCCTCCCAAACTGGGATGAAAACTTTTTTGGAAATGAAGCATTTTCTAAATGGCAAAAGTGTTGTTTCCCAGTTAGCTCAGTTATCACCAGATTGTGGAGTTTTACAGGTCTAACAGGAATTTCCAAGCTTCGAGCTTCTGCAGCGTCCTTTCGATCAGGAGACAGGACAGGAACTTTGCAAATCCTATGTCAGATTTTCCATTAGAAAAACCCAAACCTATACATATATAAATAGTTTTGGGAATAGTGAGAGTAGCTGAGTTAAATATCCTACAGATCTGTACTCTCTGCTCCTGTGTCATATTAAACCAGGCTGAAAACCAGGCTTAAAGTTCATCCCTTTAGTAAATTTTGAATTTTAGTTTCCAGTGCTGTTAATCGCCAGCCACCAACTAGGAGATCATCAAGAGATGATCACCATCAACAAGAGATTTGGAAGAACCTCATCCCATGGGCAGGAGCTCAGCATGAGAACCACTGCTTCAGGACAAAGCCCTTCTGTAGTTCAATGGTAACGTAGAGCTTCGTACAGATGAGCATGGCATATAAATTGCTTTCTGTTACTTAACAAATATGGCACTGGATGGTTTTAATTTTAAGTCTCTGAACGGACTAAATCTGAGTTTTAGCCCATGTTTGTAATTTTGTAGTTACTGATGCTAGTCTGATTCTTGCTAGTTCTAGTTATTGGAAATTCAGGCTTTGGTGCTTTTCAGCTTTTCTTTGAGGAATGCTTTCTTTGGTTTGTCTTCTCTAAACAGGCCTTTTTTTCTCTAACTCAAGTTACAAATTTTAGATGGTGAAGCTACAAATAGCTGAAAGTAGTGTTAAAATATTTAAAGTTTAATTTACTTGTAAAGCTAGTAAATTCCCAAACCACACTAAGGTCTACTCCATGATCTGTAAAATTTTTTCAGCGTAACTACCTCACTGAAGTGTTCTTTCTGTGGTCTTCCTACTGATGCTTTGGGTTTGGACAGAGTTGGTTTTTTGTCCTGTGTTTGTACAGCACTTAACATAATGGGACGTTGGCCTGTGAGTGGTCTAGTAGGTGCTCCTTGGGGGTCTATAATGGAAGTCTTTTTCTTTCCTCTTTATAAATAAAATACTTGCTGCAGGATGTGTTTCCACTTCTAGTTATATGTAGTCGGCTCAACACTTTTTGAGTCTGGAAGAAAATCAGTATATGCTTAGAAGAACTAAGTTTTGTGTTGTCTTTTAATAAATGAGATGTGGCTGTGCTCCTGATTTAAAACGCAGTGTTTTAAATAATTTAAATTTCTTTTTTTCTTTTTTTCCCCCAAATAAATGCCTATACTATAATATGTTTTATAATAGACAAAAAGTGTTTCCAATTTTTTAACTTACAGAGAATTTATTCTGGTTTTGCCACTGTTCTGTATAAAGCAATTGATGGTTCTACACATTAAACAAGGAATTAATTTATTTGGCTTACAGTGTTAATTAAAGTAGTGGATGTTTACTATTTATAAATGAGGAAAAAACTCCCTGGAATCAGTTTTGGCACTTCTCCTATCACTGTAGTTGCTATAAAATTATCTTTATGCAACTAGTAGTGGCACCTGTTATAACAACACCTACTGTGTGTCTCTGCCTTGCTGTCCTCCCGAGAGTCTGAGAGTGATGACACGACGTGGGATGTATTTCTCAAATCGAGGGAAGAAAGAGATAAAAAAATAGTAATACATGGAACAGTGAATGTATGTAAAAGAATGTATGTCACAGCATTTTAATTAAATAATCTGTATTAAAGTAAAATGGCCAAAGGTGCGTTAACTTTTGGAAACCTTTGGCATTCATTTTCTGATTGAAATTTGAGATGAAAATGATTTCATGCCCTGTGTTGAAAGGTGAAATGGGAA
>NW_009610196.1:12055-32797 GCF_000690535.1 Cariama cristata
AAAGAGTGAGAAAGACATTGCAAACACCATGGTAATTAACCTGAACACCAAGACCGAAAGGTGGGTGTACTCTTCTCTCAACCCACTAGGTTCCAATTAAACTTGACTTTTGCCAATTTCATATATGCTATAAAATCTGCCCTAACCTTCCAGAGATGTCTATATATCCATGCTTGGATCTTGCCTCCCAGACTGCTGGGATCAATAGCTCAGCTCTGTCTGTCTGTTGGGACTCGAGTATTTCCAGAACTGTTTCTATGCGTGTCTTTGAAACCAGCAAGGAGGGTGCTGAGCCTGTGCTATGAATAGGGGAAAACGAAACTGAAGAATGATGTGAACAAAAGTAAAATGCAAATAAACAAAAAACCCAGATATATCCATGCTTGCATAAATCCTCAGGCGCTGTTCCTTCTAAATACCATGCATTTTTCTGCTAAGCTAGGGAAGGAAAAAGGAATATATTCTGACTACTTTTGTTTGATACAGAGCAGGAACATAATTTTTAACTGTTTCATGTTTCCAGAACAGTTTATGACCAGTATTATGTCAAGGAATCAAACATAGATAAGCAAGATACAGTCTTGTTGTTCCAAAGGTAAAATCTTTGGAAATGGGCTCACAAAATAGTGAGCCTGAGGTAGCTCTCAACTTTGAGGCTATTCAAAAACTAAACTTTTATTAGAATGCAATTTTTGCCCATTTTTTGTCCTGCTGCAAATGGGAAAAATTTGGACCGCTTGACCCATGTCTTTTTGTTAATACAGAGTGATAAAGTTAAAGGGTATTCTTAGTTTTTAATGCAATTTATATAAAAGACCATAGTTTTTGGAAGAGTCCAGTGGGAGATGCACACACCCACCCTCAGTTCCTGCATCTGCCTTGTCAACTTGCATGATGATATTTTTGAATCTTACAGAATTTGGAGGGTTTTATCTTTTATTTGAATGCCAAATATGGGGATTGGTAGTTCTTGTGAATATCTTGTCTTTGTTTTTCATCTTGAAGTAAATCTCTACCCTTCATATTTCTGAATAAAATCTTGTAAGTGCTAATCCTGCATGTTAGAAAACAATCAAAAGGCATATGAGAAAGAACCAATCATTATTCTAGAATTTCATAGCTCTTGTATTAGTCTTGTGATTTTTAGGCTATGTACTGTATGTGAGAAAACCAGGAGCTAGAGGCACATTTCGCAATCATCTGAGCTTTTTTTTTTTTTTTTCTTTCCCCATCCCCCGTGCTTGCATTAGATGACTGCAGGAAAAAAAAAGGGTGGTGGTGGGGAATGCGTGTAAGACATAGATTTGTTGATCACATAATGGTGCCAGTTGTTCTCAGTGAGCAGTGAATGTTTCTGCGACTTAATTGTCCTCCACAATGAGTAACATGCTCTGTCTTGTACTAGGGTAAATCAGCGTTTCAGAAAGAGAAACACGTGACTTTGTCTTAACGATCTGCTTATTATTAGAGTTGTTTCTTGCTCGGCTTTAGAAAAACGAGCTAAATAGAAGTCACATCCATACACAACCTTTCTTTTTCAAAAGTGGTTAAGAAAATGAAATAAATGTTGAAGGTAAAATCCTGGCTCCCCTTGGCACAGTGTAATGGGCTTCCATGGGCCAAGACTTCAGTCTTGGCGACTACTCTTCCTAGTGGAGACCTTCAGAAACTCCCTCTTCTTCAATGGGAACTGGCACCTCTATGCAATTTCGTTTAATTCATAGCACTCTTCCCAATCTTTTACAACAGTTTTGTTTGTGTGCGTAAGTTTCCTGACACTAGAAAGTGTATAGTAGCATTTAGTCAGAGAAATTTCCTTTTTGTAGCTGATATTCAAAAGATAATTAAGTCAATGAGCCTGAAAGCATGTATAAATATTTTATTAAGTGAAGGCCAATATGAATATAGTGATTGAATATCTGGTAGAGATACAAAAGTTGAAGTCCCAGCAAAGTTGAAATCAATGGAAAAAAATATTTTAATGGATAAGGTCCTCTTTGCTGATTGGTATTTCTGACCACCTGTACTTTGACAGCACTAACACAATCTATTTTTAGGTCAAAATAACTTGTTCTGAATATGAAGAGGTTTCATTAGGAAATCATAATCTGATTTTTTTCTTTTATTACTTACAATGGCAGCCAACATCTAGCATTCTCTTCCTAAATGTAATTGTAAATTCAAGTTAGATATTTTAAACCAACAAGGCCGAAGAATTTATACTTAAAAGTGTGGAAGGATCTGGATAGATTAGTAGTTACATTATTCTGCTTGAGCTTTTTATGAATTTTGGTGGTTTTATGAAAAACAGATCATGTCTAACAAACATTATAAATCTTTAGTGAGATCACAGCTTTGGCAAATAGTATTAATACAACATATTTAGGCACCTTTCAGATTTGCCGTAATGCCATTTAGGTGACTAGAAAACCTGGAATGATGAGGGGGAAAAAAAAACCAAACCAAAACCGAAAACCAAACCAAAACCAAAAAAACCCCCAAACAAAAAAACCCCACAAACCCAAACCAACAACTGAGTGGTGATCACATTGATTATATGTGGCCAAATCCTAATCACCCTTCTGAGAAGGTTTGTTTCTGGTAGAGCCTTGATAGCATAAGGCAGTGATAGATGCTATTTAACATAGTGAGCTGGTAGAAGATGCTGGCGAGGGGAAGGAGGGGAAGGAAGGATATGGACCAGAAAGGCAATGTTGTATTCATAGGGATAGCAGCAGTGTTCGATATTTAGACCTCGTTCTAGGTCTGGTCTCTGGTGAGAGTTAGAGATGAGCCATGAAAACCATTTAAAATGGGGAGAAGTGTGATTTAGAGAGACAATCTGGGAGCTCAGTTGATTTAACTTAATAAATGGATGGTGAAGAACTGGCTGGAACTCACTGTCTGGGCAAGTATGTGGAGAAAATGTGGTAATCCACTGTCTGAAGACTACATCTGGGCTAGCTGAAACCCAAGTTAAGAGTGTGTATCTTTAACATGGTGTGGCATTAATTGTTGGAACAGTTGTTTACTAACAGTTGTATCGGGTTGAAATGTTAAATGAACCCTGGTGGTATCCTAGTTTGAAAAATAACTCAGTTTTGGACGATCTTACAGGGGTCAGCCTTGAACACAGAAGCTCCAGCTGGCTGTGGATGCTGTCTCAGTGGAACTATGGAAAGGTGTTTAACCGTTGCGACCCTGGATGGAAACTTGTGCTCTTGCAGGAGCTTTTCAGGAAGTCTGTCATTAGTAAGCTCCATCATTAGTAAACCTCCTAGGACCTTAGACCAGCCCTGTGTGCAGAGTAGACGACATTAATTATTTTATCCTTGCTTACATATTTGTGATGCAAATACAGAAATTATTATAGGTGGGGAGAGGGGTGAAATTGCTTCTCAAACTGTAAAGGAGCAGCATAGTGTCTGTTTGCTCCCTTCTGTAAAGGCAAGGCCTCACTCTGCAAAAATAACCACTTAGGCTATTTAAATCTCATCTGGCAAACTATGGCTTTTCTTTCTATTGTCATAACTACTGAAATAAGTGGATTTACGCTGACAAGCAATTGGTTTTCAGGAACAAAATCATGGACGCTTACAAGATAGGCAATTCAAAATCAAGAGATTAGCTGTAAGAACTAACAAATCAAGACATTCGTCGTAAGAACACACATACAAGAAAGATGGCTTTTTTTTTTAACTGCCTACTCACCCTGAGAGGATATTTTCCATCTTTACTTCTGCGTCTTTCTCAGTACACTCCTGTTTTCCTGTCGGAACAGATGTAACTGGTGGATATATGCTAGTGGGTGCATATATTGGTGTATATTTGTAAATGCATGCATTCCTGGTGCTTAATTACTTTCGGGTTAAGAATAGACTTTGATTCTTCCCCTTCCTGCCGAATGGAGAGCACAGTGGGGGGCTGTTTTGCCTGATGTCCGCTCAAAGCTACGTTTCTATTCTGTTGGCCTTCTGCCTTTGCTCCAGGATCATCAATCAAGGGTGATCTTATTTATTTTTTTTCAACTGTAAATCTTACAAGCTTACCAAACCCCAGATATTCTAGTTAAAGACCAACTGAGGACATTTTGCATATAAATGAAATTTGGAGATCTTGGTGTGTATCTGAGGGCGACTTTGGCTAATTTAGTAATGAATTACTCTACTGTATATATGGTGTTACAAGGTGAATTGTTACTGCAACTGTTGTACAGGCCCATAGCCCAGAAGCGTTAGCTAGTCATATTTTTCATGGTTTCATTTAAAGGCATTTTAGCAGCCAGGCATTTGGACAAATTTAATCCCAGAGGGAGGGATTAACTGCTTTTAAAGCGTGGGTTTTGAAAACTGGCATGAGGTCATGCAGAATTTGGACTCTCATTTTCTCTTATTATCTTAATGGAAAAATTCCCTCTTGTTTGTTTGATTTTGTTTTTGTGTTTTTTTGTTTTTTTTTTTCCTTCAGCAGCCTAATGGTGATAATGTGGTGGCTGACTGGTTAGTGTCTGATGTTAGTGCTGATGCTAAGGTATGACAAGGATGCTGAAATGTTTACTGTATCTGGAACAGACTAGATGAATAGAAAGCATCCCACAGAGTGATTGTGGACCTGGTAAAGTGAATAGCATGTATGCATTGAGAACCCTGCTTAGAAAAATCTTATGCTTGTAAATACACTGTGTAAACCAATAAGGCTAGACTTTTGACTAGTTGGAAAAAAAAATTAGGAATATGAAAACCACAGTTCCAGCAGAGGGGGGGAATAGTTGAATTGGCCTTGGCTGACTCCCTATATGCAGGGAATTTCAACCCAGGGGTGGAGGCTTAGGACATTAACAAGCAAAAGAGAAAGAACAGTGAGCAACTCTCACAGGAGGAAACTGAAAAGGAGCGATTCCCTCCCAGGCTGTGCTGTTCTGCTGTAGGAGCATCCTCAACCCAGAGGTGGAGGCTTAGGACATTCTCACAGGAGGAAACTGAAAAGGAGCGATTCCCTCCCAGGCTGTGCTGTTCTGCTGTAGGAGCATCCCCTTCCTGGGAATGCTGAGACCTATGTCATGTCTAGAAGGTACAGTCAGGTGTATATCCTCAAGGTGATACCTAACTTACATAAGGGAAAAATTGTCCACAGACCAGGAGGAAAATAATCTCTCCTCTGCCCTTTCATTCATTTCCTGGTAACTCTTTGTAATGTAATGCAAATTTATGAGGCTTTTGGCTCTTCAGCTAGCACAGACTAGAGTAGTGCCACTGACTTCAGCAGAGCAGTACCAGTTGGCACCAGCTGAAGATATCGTCCTGCAGCTATAGTATTACTCCCTAGAGACATGATAGGGTCATTATACAGGAGGGGGGATATTTTGCTGTGCTGCAGATCGCTGGGCTTACAGGATGTGCCTTGGTTTCTAAGTCCCCGTGTCAGGCTGCTACATGGCGGGTTTGTGGTCTGGTGGGCTGGCAGCTACGCTGAAGAGCTGTACACAGGGTAGCACCGAAGAGCCTTGCTTTGCTTTCTACAGCCTGAGGTCCTTGTGGCTCAGATGACTCAAAAGATAACCCTGGGGAAGGCTGTGAAATTTGAAATCCCATGAACTTGCCACCAGAGAAGGAGTTCAACTGGTAGTAAGAAGGATTATCTTTAAAAATGCCATTCTCTGATGGGTTGCATAGTTAGGAGGGAGAGCCTCCGAGTGTTTGTTTTGCCTTGTGAACTTCACAGCATGTGGAAGGATGAGGGGGTTACAAATATAAAGTGTGGGTTGTTGGTGCCTCCCATCCTCTCTGAAGAGTGTCTTTCTTTAAACCATCTATCATTAACTGTGCCAGGAGAAGGAACTGAGCACTGATGACCCCAAAAATGCACTGAAGCCCCTGTAATTCCTATGGGACTAGAGCCAACGGCACTGTCAGAATTTAGGTGATGAGATAAGAGTCCCTTGGCACGGCAGAGAAGCGGTGGATGGGTGATGTGCAGCTCCACGGGCAAGCAGGTGCTGCTACTGCCCTGCTCAGGGATGCGGGGCAGCCCCCATCAGCATCCCTTACTTCTGATACTGTACTGTGCTGCTAGTACGTATCTGTTTTTTTCAGCCGCTACAACTATCTGCATGTCATCCTTTCTCTTGAATATCTGTAACTGACTTGTTTTTCCTACCCTTACTTATGCCCTTAAAAAAGTGTCAATGAATAATTAGGCAGTATAAATCTCATCCAAGGTATTTTTGCGTGAGAAAGGTCAATACTCTGTTTCAGTACTAGTGTGCTTTGTTCGTCTACCTCGCCTTTTTCCTTGAAGGAGTACAGTAGCCTAAATATTCCAAAGGGAAGGGTTCAAATACAGGGTTATGTGGGCTTTGCCAGCTGATATTCCCATGTGTGGGATTTTTTTTGAAAATTCCCACCTCCCCACCCTTGGGCATGGGGAAGTTAGAAGGGGATGCAGAAGTAACTTTGCTAAGCCTATGCCCTGTGTTATTTCTGGTCTGCTGTTCTGGGCTTTTAGGAACTGTCATGGGATGCTCTTATTTTCAGGACTATTTGCAAAGATTCTTGTTTTAGCTTATTCATTGTTGCTTATGCCGAGTTTGACTGTTGGATCACTAATGGAAAAGTTAATATGAATCTCAGTTGTGAAAAACCATGGAGAGACACCTTCCTGCAGACTGGGATAAAGCAAGCTGTCTAGTTTCTTTGGGTGTGTGTTTTTTGGTGTTTTTTGTTGTTGTTGTTTGGGGTTTTTCTGTTTTTTTGTTTTTTGTTTTTTTTTTTTTTTTTTTTTTTTTGGGGGGGGGGGGGGTTTGGTTTTTTTTTTTTTTTTTTTTTTTTTGTGGGGGGTGGGGGTTTTGTTTTTTTTTTTTGTTTTTTTTTTTGTTTTAAACCAAAAAATAGCATTCTGGTGGCTAACAGCTGTTGTGTAGGCAAGAGTTGTAAGAAATGAAGTGTAACATTAAAGGATTCAACAGGGTAAAGACTTTCTAAGCCACAAGCTCTACCTGATTCATCATTTGATCCCTGTGATTTGATCCGTCCCTGTGATGGACCAGCCATTCATTAGTTTGTCTGACTCCTTTTTGACACCGTGACCTGTGCTGAGGCGTTCCAGTTATGTGCTTTAAAGGCAGCTCCTTGAGAATTTCATTGACTGCTCCCATCCTTTACACTGGGAGAACTGATGAATACTTATTTCTTATTTATCTTCTCTGTGCCCTTTGTGATATGGTAGGTGCTCCTCATGCTTTCCTTCTCTGATTTTCTAAGGTTGGAAATTTCCTTGCCTTACAGAGAATTTGCTTCCTACCTCTAATCATCGTTTTATCTTTTCGTTTTCTATCCTTAAAAATGTCACAGTTTTTGAGATACTGGCTGAGAGCACAGTGTTCAAGATTAGAATGTACTTTGTATTTATGATTTCACAATGATTTTTTTTTTCTTCTTACCCATTTCCTGCAATTCTTTCACTTCTTTGACTACATCTGAGCAATGAAGCAGTGTGGCTCCGTTCCCCATGAATCTCTGCTTGAGAACTTTCTGCTGATTCACAAGACATGTTTTCTGTTCCAACATTTCCTACGTTTCAAAGTACGTCATCCTTCGATTATTCTGTGGCATCTCAGGATGTGGCATTTGGGATTTCAGTTTACTCAAGATGCTAAGAACACTTTTTAGACCTCAGAAAATCAATCAATGCCTTTGCCTGCAGAAATTAAGTGATGCTTACAGAAACAAACTTTGTCCGAAATAGAGTACTTCAACTCAGCATGCTTACAGCAGGGCCAGAATCAGGCTGAAATCTTGAGATTAGCTGACTCTATTAAGATTTATGTGTTGACATCCTAGATTGACTTATTTCCCTCTTAACAAAATTTTCTTTAGAATTCTTTTTTACTGAACCTCATTGGTATTTTATTCCTTAAGTAAGGTGAATTTCTCTTACAGCAGATGCTTGCATCTTTCACGTAGTCTTAAAGTGACATCCTGTGTTGCTTCCATAGCCTTATCTAATTTACCAGTTCCTAAGCGCAGAATCAGAATTCAGTATTGCGAGGCTTCGGTTTTCCAGTTTACCTACAGCAAGCTATTTTGGCTGTTTTTTGTTGCTCGGGCCCTGTATGTTCTATCGCTGTTCCTACACTCAGAATTGCACGTTTCATAATACGGGTGCTTTGCGTATCTATTTGTGTCACAAACTCAATGACAAGCATGGCATGCTGTCTAATGCCTCAGTACATATTATCACATAACTGTTGGGAAATATTGGACTTATTGCATGTGACTTAGTATTTCAACAAAGCAATAAAAAGCAATGTAATTCTTCTCAGAATTCCTTCAGATTTTGTTCCAGGAACTGGCTACAGGGGGCTTTCCAGGAACAGTGCATAGTCCTTTATGTATTTTATCCTGTGTCTCAATTGTGTTATTTGTAAAATTATATGTCAGATCTACCCAAGCATCACTAAGCTTTGTATTGGAACAATGTACAACATCAGCCAATAAATGCGCTCTTTAATTACCACTTCCTTTGTTGGGGGGAGAAAGCAGAGCCAGGAGGGAAAAAGGAAGTTTGTTCTTTGGGTGTCTATATCTCAATTAATTTTCTTTGTTTTGTCCCCCAGGGTCCCTCAGACACATAAGAGGTGTCATGATGTCTGGCTTATCTGAACCATCTATTAAACGTTGGAAGTGCAAGTCACAAAACATCACTCGGAGTCGACCAAGGCTCTGATCGTGCAGATGGGCACCTGCGGACCTCAGAGGCTCAGCCCAAGTTCAGTAACCTGCCCACCTGCAGCCTGATCCTCTCCGACGCACCTTTGGATGGGCTCAGACTTTTTGTGCGGTTTGCTCTCTCCAGATAAAGCTTGTCCGGGTGTGAAGGCAGTGGCACAAAAGCTAATAAAGGAAGACCTTGGCCATCCATCATGGTTACAGACTAAACAATCCTGTATTGTTGAGGAACTGGCCCCTTTTTGTAATAACAAGGAAGAAGTTGCTACGGAACAAAACCAGCAATGTTTCTACTTTTAAGGGATATTTTTAAGGGACTCTCACTCTGTCTTCTGTATGTGCCAAACAAAAAAGCGTGAATCAAAGCTACCTGTTAGATTTAGATTTGCAAGAGGACGTTGCCAAATGCAGTGACTTATTTGGGGCTCAGGCACTGAAGGGATTAAAACTCAGGAGAAGACAAAAGCCCATGGTGATAGGACATCTTATTCCCCATATCATGAATAATACTGGGGTTCCTGTAATGAAAGGCTTTGAGAACATCTCTCTGTGGTCACTAATGCCCAGGCTCTCAGAGGTATGAAGGACCTGCTGAGAACTGGCAGCTGGACCCAAAAGGAGAGAAGGATTCCCAGTCAACGCTATTCCTTCGTCTTCGTACAAAACCAGAAGCAGAAGTGAAACTAAGAGGAAAACAAGAGGCATCTTGCCTGTTGTCTCTGCTGTTGCCCCATTTCTGCTTGTTCAGCTGTAACTTCAGCCTTGAAGGCAGTTTGACATGAAAGGTTTTTAGCCCTTCTCTTCTATAGAGTCATGTCAGGTTTAGACTGGGCTAAACCCTGGCCTGCAGATTTCAGCAGGGTCAGAGCCTCCATACTTACTGGTTCCTCTGTCTAGAGGTTCCCAGCTTTTGCTGTTGCATCCTCTAATGCAAAAGTGCCAAAGAAACAGTTTTTAAAGCTTTGACTTGTATTTTTTTTCCAGGGGGATATGTTATTGTCCTTTCCTGGTACTTTACTGCAGCGGCAGGGATTGCTAGGATTGCCCCACACTGCAGGGATGTCTGTGGAGCTCAGCAAAGGCTGTGACTGTAGCGGACACCAAGTTTCTGCCCATGTAGGGCATTTTCTTACATGTTTCCCAGGATTTTCCCAACTGCTGTCAGGTATGGGCCTTACATTGCCATGAATGTGTGCGAGACAAACCTTACTGCTGCTGGAGAAAAGGCAGGAGCATCTGGCCAAGAAAATCCTGATGGAAAGTGTTCGTTTTCAAATCTTGTTCTATGGCTTTTCACGTGGAGAGAAACAAGTTGGTCTATGTTTCTTTCTGTCACTCGGTAGCTGTAGTGCAGCTCTATAGCATTTTAACATGCAGATGTCATGAAGAGTTCATGCAAGACAAAGTAAGTATGGCTAACAATTTATTATTTGTAACTTCTCAACCTAAGCAGACTCATCACCTACATTGTCTCAAAAGTAATCCAGCGCCATTCTGCAGGTATCAACATAGTCATCCGTAGAAATCATAAGGGAAATTGCCTATAGGAAGAAATTATATTACAATGTGTTGGGTTGTTTTCTCTTTTTTTGTTTTCTAAGAGTTGTGTGCAGGGATCATACTCAGAATGGCTTGTGTACAAGGCAGACATACCTGCTGGGGACTCTTGGGAGGCATATTTTTATTGTTCTGCATTGTTTTTCTTGCTTTGAAGAAAGGATGTGATTCTGTGAACTAGAGGCAAAATATGATTTACGGAGAAACATGTTGCTTCCTAACCCTTTTGTTATTACTAGTATCTGTTGAAAATATGAAGCATGGGACATTGAAAGTAAAGTAAGATGTCATCTGCTCTGCATTTTTTTGCTCAGGGCTGTACGTATGCCCGCAAAGCTTGTGCCCACCTCTGTAAACAAGTATGTGCATGATTATCTTGTTACCATGTGTTGTTTCAGAGAGTACCTCTATAAACGTTTGCAAATTCAAGGACCGAATGTGTTGATCTAATAGAATGTGACAAAATTCAAACGTATTTGTACCTGCAGAACAAAACCAGGTCATTACTAGCTCTGAATTTTTTTCTTCTTTCTCCTTTAAAGCAGTTGTTTGCAGGAAAAAATACTGTATGGTTCTGTGGTCTTTGAGGTATGGAGCATCCTACTATTCCTCTTTAACAATAGTCTTCGAAACAAATATGCTGCCTATTGGCTCAGCCAGTGAGATTTGTCACACATACACATGTGAAATAAATTTCAAAGACTTATCTGTCATGTAAGTTTTTAAAACTATTTCCCCTCATTGTAACTTTTTGGCGATTAAGGTTACTGATTTACACGATAGCGGTTTAATCTATTGTCTTGAGAATCAGACGGATGTGACGTTTGGTCTTTATCTTTCCTTTCAAATGGACAAGAGTTCCTGGCTTGTACAAAAACAAGAAATTTCAGACCGAAGCCATTCCAGTCCTGTCTTCTGAAGGCACACGGGAACAATGGTGGTGTAGGCTACAGGTGGGAACTGGAGGAGCTTCTTGTTCATGTGCAAAAGGAATCTCACACAGGAGAAGGTACATTCATTTCTCATTAAGCCAGTGATAAAATTATAGAGGGTTATATACTGGCAGATCTTATTTGATTGTATTCTGATTTGTTAGTGGCACCTGCATTATTAGAATTAATTGGGGGAAACTTCAAGTCTGCAGCTTAGAACAGACTGGGAGGTGGAAGGGGGCTGAAGAGAAGGGTTTTATACCCTGTCTTTTTTCTTTGCGTGCTTTGTAAAACTGAAAGGTTAACAAAGAAAAGCAATATCTGATTTGGCCACAATAACACAGTGCATGCACTAAAAATACACTAGCAAGTGTGTAATCTGAGAATAATGCCTATTGTTTTCTTTAGCAGTACTTTGTAGTCGCATTCCCATGCAGTTGCCACTTCTTAGCTATCTTGCAGCAGTAACAGCCTTATGTCAGATTGGCATTTGCAACATTATATTAGACTGAGTTTTATAATAGATCTTTCTTTTCACGTCCTTTGTAAATAAGGCAAACTCAGCGTTTATTTATGTGGCTGTGAACTGGACTTACATGATTGACATCAATAAGAAGTGTGTGTCTGTCAACTGAAATCAGAATTTGCCTTTGCAAAATGTATTCTAATCTTTAATCGGAGGGTTCTTTTAGGGAAAGGTGTGCCTGGTCTCCTGGCATTAATATATTAAAGTACGGTATATTTAAGCCTCTCTATTTGCTTATATGATCACTGAAATTAGCTCAATTAGATGGAGCTCCCTACAGCTTTCATCCATTTACTGCTAATGTCGTGCCACAGAATGCATCTGTAGTTCACCGTCTGCATGACACTCATACCCTATTATTATTTTTAAAGGCCTGGCAGTACTGGAGGGACTTTATAGACATATGGGTGAACAAAGGCTGACGTTTTGGTTGTAGGAAGCAGGAGGCAATGCTAAAACTGACTTTTGGTGAATGGGAAGTTTTCACCCTGGGTCTCTAATCTCTGCACAATTTCCTGCCTTTACTTCTTGCCCCTTATCTCAAGCATATTATCACCCTGAAATCAGTGGATTATAAGCATGTGGTTATAATGGTCTGCCAGCCAGACCTGCTGGCTGGTGCAAAACCTATATATTCTTTCCCTTTGTGGGTGTTTGGGCAGGATGCAAATCTTGGGCGGCAGAGGTGACTTCTACTGGAGCCAAGTTGGCTGATGCAGTCTGGTGTGCTTCTTCATGTCAGCTTGTCTGATAAATAATGCTGTGTATTGAAGGGTTTTGTGTGTGCAATGTATTAACTCGGGTAAATCTGAATATGTGTCTATGTTGCGTTGCACTTCCTGTGGAGGTAGCCCACGCTTCCCTGCAATGAGAAGTGAAAATGGGAACAAAGAATATTTATTCTCCTAGATTACCTATTTAAAGAAGCATGGGTGGGTAACTGAATTACTGTGGAAGTCTGCATGGATTACGGCTTTCTGAAATGTTGTAGAACCTCAAAAATGACTTTATAAAGAAAGGATAGAAAATGGAGAGGTTTTGTGAAACAGACTAAACACCTCAAACTAAGAATATTCTAATCTCTCTCTCTTGATTTTTGACAGATGCTCCTCTTGGCAGTGCTGCTAACAAACCTGCTGCTGGCTACTGTAGTTTCAGGTAAGAAAACATGTTTATTTTCAGATGTCTAGGAACTATAATATGTTTTCACTGTTTCTTCTGTGAAATTTCCCGTCCCTCGCCTCTTTCTGCTCATCTAATCCTACAACCTTGGCTCAGGCAATATTCTCATCACACTGGAGACATCAATAAAGTTACTCCTTTTGGCTCTTCACCTTGCAACAAGCACTGTGTTGAGTTACAAAGACTCCCTGAAGTCAGCGATGTTTGGCTGAACAAGCCATGGGGCTTTGCTACTGCCCTACTAATTTTAACGAGATTGCACAGGCAGGCACAAATGAATGAACGCATGGCATTACTTAAAGGTTCAGGATCGATATTACCCATGCAAGGTTTGGGCCAGTAGAAATAAAGCAAAAAAGCCATTTCGGTAATGTATATAACAAAAAAAGTCTGTGCTTCATCCTTAGACTGTCATACCAGGCATACAGTCTGCCTAGAAGCTAGAGCTAAAGATCCAGGACATGCAATGATCAATGGTGATAAATTCCAGCAGATAAATTCCTGAACTACAAAATGATTGTTATACATTGCAAGTTTTGTTGTGTTTTGATATCCAGGATCATCAGGTTCTTTGCTTCAGGAATCATCAGTTTCCCGTTGCAGCCTTTTTGGGAATGATCACATCAAAACTTTTGATGGTTCTTTCTACAATTTTGCTGGGGACTGCAGTTACCTCCTTGCTGGGGACTGTCACAAGCGCTCCTTCACACTCTTAGGTGAGTCTGAGTGACATACCAAGAAGTAACAAATGTAAAATGTTGTAAGGATGTGGCATTGCACTTGTGCCAGGTTCCAGGTTCCATCACTGAGAAGAAAAGACAAACAGTTGCCCTTTGTCAGATAGGATGGACCACTGCATAAAAGGATTTTTTTTTTTTTTTTTTTTTTTTTTTTAAGGTGGGATTACTTCTGAGGAAATTCTGTTCGCTTTGGCTTCTGTTATCCCTTGGTGATATAGCTCACACATAACTAAGCTGCCAAGGAATGCAGATTTTCTTACTGGCTCTTCTAAAGAGGGCAAGTGACACCTTTTTAAATTTTGAATTTGCTAGGGGAATGTGGCTGTTAAACCTGAGGACAGGAATAGGTACTACACGACTCTGTAGAACTAATTTTACCTGTATTTTATGCCCTTGTAAGAAAAATCCCATCCTGCAGGACAAAAGGCCTTTGAATTAGCATGATTCTCTGCAGCATTATTCTTGGGGACAGGCAAGAGATTATATGAGAAACAAAACTGTGTATTACTTTCATACCAAACTCTTTTGGTAGGTATTCATATATTCACTAATAACTATTCTGTATTAGTCATAGTTTAGGATAACTTTTTACTGACTACAAGTAAATTGAGGTAAACTGATCCCATCACTCTGAAAAGGAACCAGGTACCAATTTCAGTAATTTTCTTCTTCCAACTTGAACAACTCGGTACAAATTTTTTGTATATAGAAGAACCCACCAGCACATGTAAAGTATGAATTGATTGCAGTATTTTATGTGATCAATTAAATCTTTTTTTTTTAAAAAAAACACAACACAACTGAGCGGACACTTTATATTGGGCACATAAGCATGGCATAATCTATTTTTGATTCCTATCTTAGTATATGTGTGTGGGTTTGTTTTGGTTTTGGATGCCTGGCTGTGAGGTGCAATCTGCATTGCTGAGCAAAGCATCTAGGTCTGGGCAGAGCTGGTTACCTCAGAGCAGGAGGTCCAGAACAGGCAGTGCATTGCACAATGAGCTGCTGTAAAGTCAAAGCTAGACAACGGGCAAAAGCCAAGAAAGGACTATGTCTGAAGCCCCCCACTCTCTTCTCTCTCAGAGCCCAAGAAAGTTGTCTCCATCTCTGTGTGCTGCTCCTTTTGAAAAATTCAGAGTCAGTTCCCCTCCAGTTGGATAGCCAATATTGGCATCTGCCCCTTAAAGACTGGTTGAGATGGTTAGAGGGCTTATCAAGAACGAAGATATCCAGGCTCAGTTCTTTCATCAGTTCAATGGGTTCAACTCCCTTCTCTTACCACTGAGCTATGGGTTGTTCTTGGGAGGAAACGAGGAGGGGAAAGAGCAAGGCAGATCGTTGGGCACATCTGTGGAAACTCCTCCAGCATGCATGGTAGGATGGAGAATTCACTGGCTTGAGATGGTAGCAGGGAGAACGTGAGTCCACAGCCAGTGCCAGGTTGTGCGTCTGCCAGTGCTTGATGCCAACCCTCATCCTGGGACTATCTGTCCATTTCACATTAAACGACTATGGGGTGGCTCTTGAAAATGTTAGATGATACACTTCCAACTCTGCAATGTGTACTTACAAGTTGTCCCCGCGAGTTCCAGAGCTAACAATATTTACTTATGTCTCATCTCTTCAGGCGACTACCAAGATGGCGAGAAAATTGGTTTCTCAGTGTATCTCGGAGAATATTTCAATCTTCGCTTCGCTTTAGATGGAGATGTGATGCAGGAAGACAAAAGGTACCTGTAGGAACAAGTATTCCGGCACTAAAAAAAAGATGATTTTTATGTGTCATGTTCTGAGAAATTTCTGTTTTTCTTCACAGGGTTTCCATACCTTTTGCCTCCAATGGCATATTTATAGAGAAGGAGGCAGGTTATTATAAAATATCCAGTGATGAGCATGGCTTTGTGGTGAAGATTGATATCAGTGGGAATATTCAGATACTCCTTCAAGAAAAGCACTATAATAAGACCTGTGGGTTGTGTGGCAACTTTAATAAATTTGCTGAAGATGACTTCAGAACTCAGGAAGGTAAGACTACGACTAACTGATTGTATTTTAATGTACCCTATGCACACTTTTCCTGATGGGTGATTCAACAAAGATTTTGCTGATCCAGCACTATGTTTCTACAAAACCTCATCTTGATGAGCCAAAAAGCTGTCTGACTAAGTTATTTCATCTTCCTTTCTCCTGGAAGGAAATTGCTGTCACATCTCATTCCTGAGCAAAACCTAGAAGTCTGAATTTAACACTTTTAGAAACTTTGAATGTTGAAATACAAAGATAAAGCTACAAGCTAAACAATGTACAATATAGTGTGTGGGGAGATCGACTAGGAGAAGACCCAGCAAAAAAGATATGAGGAATAATCGTTGATTCAATTTCTAATTTTTCATGAGTTAGACAAGTGGGAGTAAGAATAGATAGTGTTGCAATAGCAGAATATTAAATCCTGGGGGTTGCTACTGGCAGGTTTGTACTTGGATTTGGCATGGGATTCTGTTCTATGAAGTGGTTACCTTTTAATGGCACTTCCCTGTCTATATGGGCTGTTGGATTGGAGGTGCAACTTATATCACACCAATATCTAATGAGAGGGAGAGACAAGACTGGTTTTGCTGCTCTATACACCTTTATGCAAGGTCTGACTGTGTGAGTGAAGACTAATTTTTGAAAAAGCCCTGAATATGACTTTGAAGGATCGATCTTGATTTGTGGTATTCCAGAGTGTCTTTTAATTCTTAGCACTTATCTGAAAATGAAAGGTTTAAAGTTAGTTAATACATTAATATGTTAAATTGATAATATAAAGTATGTATTAA
Source organism: Cariama cristata (assembly GCF_000690535.1). Lineage (NCBI taxonomy): Eukaryota > Metazoa > Chordata > Aves > Cariamiformes > Cariamidae > Cariama > Cariama cristata. Next base: position 28,541 of record NW_009610196.1, read on the forward strand.
AAATAAATGATACAGAAAATAGAAAGGGAGACAAAGCAAGTTGGAGAAGAGCCTGGCAGTGCTCCAGATATGTGTCTTACTGACAGTCGGGATATATAAGCATAGCTTCAATGTACAGAAAAAAACCCTGATTTCATAGTATGTTAAAATGATTGATCAGTCCTTCAGCAATGTAAATAATAAGAAACAAACTCAGCTCCCAGAATTGCTTGGCAGGGCTTGGATACCTTGATGTCTGAATGTATTGAGATCTGAAGTTTACATCTTTTTCTAGAGATGATATATATGAGGTGAGGCTATTGTAAAAAGCAGGAGCAGAAAAGGAGACTGTATTGCCTTGGACTGTTCAAATGTAGAAAATTCCCTTCTGCTGCTCATGTTTAAATGTGTTTCATGCTGCGTTTGTTTAACACACTGGAGACTGCCAAATGTAATGAAGTACATGACAGGGTCACTGCTTGGAAGAGCTGAAAAAGAATTAGAGAAGGTGACAGAGAACATGTGTAGCTCTTACTGTGTGAGAAAGGCCCTGACTTCTGTGACCTGCATGGACATACAGATCTGTGGTTTTAGCGTGAAGAACAGAATCATATTTAAGCAATTCTGCCTTTTTTTAAAAAAATCTGATACAATAGACCTTTCAGTTAAACTAATTTAGAAGGAATCCGAATGTTTGAATTTGTTGTATCGATGAGGGACGTCACTACGCCCACACGTTGTTTGTCTCCTTGGCTGCTCTGCTGGTTCATACGAGCGTTTCTTAACTTGCTCCAAGTAAAACCAGCTTTTGATTATTTCAGACCTTTTTTTTTTTCTTTTTTTACAAACACTTGCAGCTAACTTCCAAGTGAGGGGCAACACAAGCAGCTGGGAGAGGTAATATTCTTTAAATGAAAGATCTAGGCAGCCTATAGTTAGCCTATGAAGTAGTTTACCCTTTTTTTTTTTCCACTGCAGTTTTTATTTGCTCTCCTTTTAGCCTGATTAGATCTCATAAAGGTCAACCCAACCCAGGATGTGAGCTTGGTGTAATGACTTAGCGATTTGAGGGCACTGAAGGGTTACCTTAAGGTTGCCGGCAGACTGAACTCTCCTGTTGATGTGTCCGTTGCTTCCTGTTATAAATATCTGGGCATATTTTGATTTATCAGATCGGGTTCTCAGTTCTAATCCATTAGATATATTTCTGGGCTGGATTTGTGTTGATAGTAAATACAAAAAGATCTTTGAGCTTCAGAATAATACGTAATGGAAGCACAGTGAGCAAAGGAAAAAGAAAAGGATCTAATGTTGCCAAGATTACAGGCTCTCATCTAGAAACCCCTGGGGAGCACTAAGCAGATCTGAATGTCAGGCAAAGGAAGAGAGACGATGCTAGAGGTGATGCATCAGGTATTGTGCTATAGCCAATAATCTTGTCAGATAGTTGAGGTACGTTAAACCTTCCTCCAGGTTTTCTAAAGGCTGGGCAGGCACCTCGAGATGTACTAGCCCTTAAACTGCTTTGATTTTCACTGAAACGGTAACCTGTCTGGTTGCTGATAGTCCTTGCCTGGTAGGAGGGGAACCTGTAAGAACTGCTGCGATGGAAAGAGGTCTGCACCTGAAATGTTTTCTTCTGTCTCTCACAGACGGTAGCTCACAGGGTTTAAAAGCTAATGCAGTACTTTTTTATAGTCTTTGTATCTGCCTGCATCAGAGGAAACTCCTGTGAGTTGATGGCCCATTTCTAGGGCTTTGTGGCACCAGAGGACCAGATGCCAAATTTGTGCAGGAGTCAGAGTTGTCATGGATAGAATCTAGCCCATAAATGCTGTCTTTAATGTAGCATCACACGTTTTGTCATGGTTTCACCAAAACGGCAATGTTTATATTAAAAACAAATGAAAACATGATTTTTCCATATTTTAGGAGAAAAAAAATATTATGGTTTAATAACACAGAGGGTTAGTTTGGTTTGCTCCGAAGGAAGTGGATTATGATATAGAACTTCATTAATTATATTTGGATTGTTTTGGGGTGGTGGTGAAACAAGAGGCAAAGCACCTGCTGTATGGCTGGACGCTACCACTTACAGCAAGTAAATGAAGAAGGCATGAAGGAAAGGGTGTTTAAACTTAGTGAACAGCGTGTAATTGTTTTTCTTTTCTCTTGATATATTTATACTTACATTCTATAATCTATCCAATCATGTGCTATTGTCATGGCACTCTTATGACTCCTCATGGTGTTTTGATGTGCAAACAGAGAACTGATAGTCTGAGGAGAGGATAAGACACATTGCTTCTGTATACACTCCGATACTCAATTATTGGGATCCTGGAGGTCTAAGTGATGCGACTCAAGCTATGATAGCAAATTAACATTGATAGGACCCAGCTTTGAGGGTAGTGGCCTTAGGCAGTAGCTCTTGAACCTCAAAAAAATCCCGATAGGTTTCAGAGTTGCAGTCACACACTGTCATTCAGACAGAAGATGGGGTGCTGAGTTACTCTCATTGATGTAGTTGATTACTAAACTAGTTCATCCTGCAGAGAAGTGCTCATGTCCCATCGAGACTTACAAACAAGATGGAGTATATTGTACTCGGTTGCTTGTTTATTGGATGTGGCAGTAAAGACAAGCCAGCTGCCCCTTGAGAGTTTGTTCTCACACTTTCAGCATACCTAAAATATAAAAAGAAAGTTCTCAGAAGCTTTCCAGAGTTTGTTTTATTTGTTTGTTTGTTTGTTTTACCTCTAGATCCTAATGAAGGAGTTAATTTCTCCTCTGCTTTTTCTTGCCAGCTAGGCTTTGGTCCTTTATAGCCATCCTGTGAATGCTTCCAAGACCTGATAATTGAACAGGCTCTGCTTTCTGACATCACCATACACTTCTGACTGGTTGCCAGTCTTTGCTTATGTCAAAAACCTGAAGTTGAGTTCTTTCTAGATGCTCAGATATCTATTTGGCAGCCTTCAGCCCGTGGCGTTTGAGTGGCTTGTGAACGTTGCCACGAGCATTTTACAATTGGGGATCCAAAGCACAGGGCAGAAGAGATGACTTAGTACTTACAGAGGAAATCTGACACAACACGGGCAACTTGATCCCAAAATCTCCTCAGGGCATGCACGCATGAGCATGTCACCAAAACTCCGTAGCCTTGTGGCATGTTGGTGGTTGAAGGGCACGCTCTTCACAGGACGAAAGTATAAGGTAATTTCTCCCCAACGAGCAAGGCTGCAGTGCAAGCTCATGGAGCTTATTTGTGTGCCCGTAGCCTCAGTCTTTGCCTAGTGCTCTTATCGTTGAGCTGTCTCGCAGTGATGCTGCTGCGGTAGGCGCTTGGATGGCTAGGTCACTGTTAAAGTTTAGTTGTGCAAAAGGAGCTCATTCAAGACCAACACAGGGATATTAATCCATCATTTTGCTATTTGTGCATGTTACGCACTCTTAGCGTTATGGCAGGAAAAAAAAAAAACACAACAACCCAAATTAATCCAGCGTCCCATTGTGCTTTTCTTGGCATGAAGTGTGTTTCTGGGAATCTGTCTCCAAATTACAAAGACATTAATGATAAAACAATACCTGCGGCTAATTTTAGATAAAGGCTTGATATTCTAAGCCTGCTCCAGCTGTCAGCAACATACTCCAGCCTTTTAAGCTGCTGAAATACAGAATATATGATGCCACTGGAGAGTGAATATAGGTTAAACTAGTAGAAGCAGACAGTACCTGCAAGGAAAAATCTGATGTTTCAGCTAATGTTTTCGTTCCAGAAGTAGTATAAATGCATGCGACTGAACATGCAACTTCCCTGTGTGTGGTACCTGTTACCAGAAGCTTTTAAAGCATGTTCCAACCTCACAGTGATGGTAGTGCAAATATTATTTCCACACCCTCCCCCTAAAAAAATAAACAAAAGTTTTGGTCATTCTGAAATCCAGATTTCTTGGCATTTTAAAGGATATCAGTGATTTGATTTTAGGCAAGTTTAAAGTTTTTGTTTGGCCTAAGTAAATAATCTCATTTTCTTTCTTGCATTTTAATTTGAAAGCAAAGAGGATAGATTCATAAGGGAATTTAGCTGTCACTTACAAGCAATACAGATGAAGAAGACTTGCCTTGTACCTGTCTTCATTATATGGCATTTGTCTAAGATGCCAGAAACCTGCATTCATAACCCACTCTGCTTTATTCAGAGTTTGGAATCAAAGTTAGACATTTCTGTTGTGAGGAGCATGCCTTCATCACTGGGCTGTAGAGCTTTGGAGATGA
>NW_009610196.1:32828-50210 GCF_000690535.1 Cariama cristata
TCCCTCTGTTGTGTTTAATACTATTAATTTTATATTCATTGAACCAGAGAGGGCAGGAAAGACTTTATAGCCCATGACTTCAGTATTTCATATCATTAATTTGGTCCAAACTATGGATCAATTTTTGGTCAACCTTGTCAATAGTTTTGCTTGTCTGGAACCATATACTAAACCATGTAAAACTGTGTAAAAAACCCAAAGAAACAAAAAACCAACAACCAACAAACAAACAAACGAGCCCCTCCACTAACAAACTTAAAAACCCCATTGCTTGGTAAATAACCAACATGTGAAAGTTTATGCACCTCTGCTCATGGTATCATAGTGTCTTGAACAAATTCTTGGATATATTTTACAGATGAGTTAGCAGACCCTGGGAGAGTTAACCTGATGGGCCTATGGCCCTATGGAGAATCTGGAGGAGGTCCAGGGAGAGAGGTCACGGTTCCTACCTCCCACTCGTGTGCCTTGAGCGCAAGGTGGTTGTTGCTAACACTTTGCCTTCCCTGATCAGCAGTCCCAAAGTAAACAAGCAGCATACCAGTTTTGGATTTCAAAAGGAACTGGTGATTTTGAGACCCAGATGTCATAGTGAACTCTGACTTTTCTGTCAAGAGTGAACATCATCTATCTGAAAATCAGATAAGGGAAAGCAACTATTTTGACAAAAAAATAAAAAAAAAAAAAAAGAGAGGGGGGAAGTCTTGCCCAAAAGATGTCAGCGTGGTTTTGGTTTGTTTGGTTTTGCTTTTTTTTTTTTTTTCCTCCAAAGAGACAGAGACATGAGGGCAGCAATTAGAGCACTAAAGTCACAGTCCAAAAGAATGCCCCTGCTCAGGTGGTTGATGTGTGGTGCTCTCCTGGAGGACCGTAGCAGGGTCATCAAGGTGGTGGGATGTTTCTGGGATGTAGGGAGAAAGTGAAGTTTGGGTTGTTTTTAACAGCTACCTCCTGAACCCTTCTTGCATCCTAAAAGGAGACTGCATGCTAACTAGCTGCCTGGGGGTCTTGGCTGTTGAGCAGCCAATTTGCATGCCGATATCAGTCTGTACTATGGTCCACATCAAGCACTGGTTCTTCAAGCACTTGTCTTGTGTCCAAGTGCTTTGTTTTCATTACATTTTGTGACAGCATCTATTTTCAACACACTTCCTGCAAGACTTAGACAAAACAAGTGCTTTTGCAAAAATTCCACCCGGGCCATATGGAGGGTTCCTGAGTGTAGGGCTCTCATGAGCCCTGACTAGGAGTTGTTTCTCCAGCATCTTGGCTTCTTAGTTAAAGAAGAAGAATTGAACATGGAAGGAAAAGAAGGAAAACAAAGCTCGACTGTGTAGGAGAGGAGGGCAGTCGCGCTGCATGGTGCGTGTGCAGCGCTGCGCTGCCCGGCCGCTCTGTTAGTAACATCACCTACACACTTAAGAAACCCCAATTTTTTTTTTTAGGTTGTTTTTGTTGTGTTGTCCCTTCCACCACCTTTCCTTTCCTACCCCCTCAAGTCCTTTAGCAGAAGGGAATGGAGGTGTTGGGTGAAAGGCAGTGGTGGTGGTGGCTGCTCTTCCCTCTGCCCAGAGTAGTCGGACAAACCGGGGACAATTCTCCCTCCCTGCTTCGCTTCCTGAAACCTCATCAAGTGGACAAAATATTTGAGAATCACCACACTGATTGACAGGGCATGTAGCACAGAGTAGGGGTTGAAGAGTCCTCTCCAAAGTTACCCTCTGCAGAAATAACTTATCCCCATGACCTCAATTTGTTAAGCAGCTCAGTGGCCCCAGAGTCACTTCATAGTTTCACGTTAGAGCTCTCCTGATGGCCAGTGAAACCTTCACGTCCAGCTGCTTTTCACCTTTCCAGAAGTATGGATTGCATCTTACCATGTGTTCGTAAAGCTGCCCATTCAACAAAAATACAAGTACTCTGAAAATACGTGTTTTATTGAATCTAGTTATTACTGCCAATGATACAATGATACTCAATGAAATGCTGTGCATCTTTAGTGACTGCACTGTTTAGCATTGATGACAATGCTAATTTTTTCTGGGGAAAAGCAGGCTGGCAAACGTGCATGCAAAATTTTGCAGCGCTCTCATTTTAAAATTGTAGTGCTTCTCCAGCCCTTTATCTGTTGCCATTGGTCACTGAAGGCTACACTGGACAAATCACAGGAAAAATACACCGTCAACTGATGTCTCTTAATTCATTATTATCCCAGGTTTTTACTGTCATATGTTGAGGAGGCTTACCTGGGGCAGGACCTTGAGCTATTGAGCAAACCCAAATTGATCAAGTATTGCCTGTTCCAGACAGCTTGTAGCTTAGTTTAAGGGCTGCAGGGCTTTGCAAGGAAGAAGAACTGCTCCGGCAAGGTGTTAGCAAATTGCTCGTGCCTGTGGAACGGTCTGCTAATACACAGGCAGGCGCTGGCAACAAGACGGTTTGTAGAGCAGGTTCAAAAAAAACCAAACAAACAACCTCAAACAACCCCACAGAAGTTTCGAAATTATTTATTTTGAAAAAATTTTACTTGAAAGTGTGCATCATAGAATACAGCAGAAGAGTTAAAATAGTATAATAATACAAATGTTGTGTAAAGGAACTACATAAGAGGTATAAATTTACAAGCACCACAGAAGATAAAAATCTAATGGAGGGGGAGAAATGCAAAAAATGGGTGACCAGCGTTTCAGGCCCAACAGTTGTTTCAACCTTCAAATCTTAACGTGTGGGTAAATGAGGAGCTGGGGGGTACCTGCCGGTGGGAAGCTCAACATGGATGTGCATTGAGAGCCAGCGGAACAGTCCTTCATCTCCTACATCTCCTAGTGTACAGCTGTTAGCGTGAGGCTGCATTAGTGCAAATACAAGGGGATGGATTTAATTTGACACCTTGCTTCTCACCAGACTAGATTTCATCATTACTCTAATCTTTGCAATCTGTGGTAAGCTAAAGGGTTGTGTTCTTGTTGCTGTTTTACTTTTCCTGTGCTGAGTTCTGGCTACGTAGATAAAAGTTTCATGCTTTTTATCACCTTTCTCTGTCATCCTTTCCTCGGAGTCTTCCTCTGTTCACATCTGCTGTGAGCCTAACATGTGCTACATTTGTAAGCCCCTGATTTCTAGTTTACAAAAAAGTCTATTAAAGGCTACTGGCTTTATTACATCCACTTTAGCATTCTCAGTGTAGTTTTCAGGACTACCCTTCAGTTTAGGAACAGTTTTAGCGTTCAGTGTATTCTGTGTGTTTGTACTTGTGTTTGTACAGCAGGTAGTTCAATGAAATTTTAATTATATATACATATTATGATATATTATAAAAATATTACATAGGTGTATTTGGGAAGCATTTCTTTTGTTTCCCAGGTACAGTCAGGGTCATATTTCAACATATTCTCTGCATTAGGTCTTGGGAATGCGTTAACAGTGGCAACTGATACTCTCACATGCAACATGGTAGGGTTTTAAAAAGGAAAGTTGCAGAACTGAGAGAAAGTCATGAAATGAACTGTTTGGTAGCAGATGATACCCACAGAAGGAAGCAGAGGTAGTCCTGGAATCAGCCAGGCCATGGGAGGCAAAAGGAGGAGGTGGGAACATTCCCTTTCTGGGAGGATCCCCCTTCTTGGAAGGATGGAGCAAGAGAAGCAGAGAGGTGGATCGCTTCTCCCAGGAAACAGCAGCCGTACAGATTAACTCCTTCAGTTTTGCTTTTATGCAAAGTGGGTGCAAATCTGGCCAAGCCTGGGCCAGGATCTGCTTGTAAGAGCAGAGAGGAGCATGTTTCAGGACAGCTTACACAGTAAGATCATAGGCCCAAGCAATTGTGCTGTATGTTAAGTTTCTTTGCACACGAGATTTAGTTTCAGATAGAAGGAGAAAATCAAGGCTAGCTGGGATCAGGAATGCTAATACTAGGGAGAGCAGCTTCATTTTGTTTGCATCTCTAATGTGTCTTGTGTTTTACTGACAGCTTTTAAACAGTAGGAAAACATGTAAGCATCTTCCTAGCGTTCCGCTTAGGGTTCTGCAGATGATAGCTGACCAGCAAATAACTCCTACCGTGTTCTTGCAGCTGTGAGAAGTGCTGGGAGCTGCCTTCTGCGGGCTTTAGTCTGTCCTCACGCTCAGAGAGGTCCTCTGCAGGAGTCAGCCCAGATCCCTGAAAGTGGCTTTCCTGCAGTCAATCTATTTGGAATAGAAATTAATTTGATACGACAGTTTTTATTTTTAAAACCAGCTTTCAGCAGACTATCACGTTGATAGTAGCCAATAATGACCACTTGTTGCTCAAACCCCTAAACAGCTATGTGCTTCTCCTTCATTTACAGGGACCCTCGTGGGAAACAGTTATGATTTTGCGAACTCTTGGGCTTTGCAGAGTGAAAACAAGCGGTGCAAGAGAGTGCAGACTCCAAGCAACACCTGCAACATTTCATCTGATATTGCAGAGAAGGTTGGTGCCACAAGATACCTTTCTGGTTTCGGCCCTCCGCTACCTGAAGGCAACTTGCCTGCCCTTTGGCAGAACACAAATGCTTCCTTGAATCCACGTCTGTACCGAATGTGGTCTTCCCTCAGCAAGCGGTTAGGGTGCGAGGTGCAGGAGATGCCTGTTTTGGGTTTCTGAGGTGCAGTGTGGTCTGAGATAGCTATACTGGGCACTGATCTTAGCGCTTCACTGGACCAAGGTGTGCAACTCCTCATCCCGCCTGGCAGGAGTTAACCATGGGGCTGGCGGTGGCTGTATGTGGGTCCCTGCCGTGGTGTGCTCCCGGCCTCGGGCTGGATGCAGGATGCAGCTGTGTGCTCGTGGTTCCTGAGCTGATAACTATGTGCCCTCCCTGCAGACTCTGACTGGTGCTAGCAGAAGGATTTCTGCACCGGGCTGGCTGGTGCTGTAGAGAAGTGACCTTGGAGGCCACATGTTATGACTGATGTCTTATTTACATGCAGCGTTGAGAAGGGAACAGTTTACTCACTAGTTAGTGAATGCAATTATTCTCTCGTGCTGTACCCTGCCTGTTGCAATTCTTTCTAAAACTGTAGTACATACATACTCGCACTTCCTCTCCCACCCCTAAAACCCAACACACAAGCATCAAGCATAAATAAAGAAACTAACAGCTCATCTGAGCCTGAAGTGTGAGTTGCAGCCAAAGAAACTTTGGCATTACTTGGGGAAGGGGTGTTTAAGTGGTGCCTGCAGAATGAGGTAGTTAATTCCCTTTCTGATTCTGCCCGTTCTGGAGCCTCTGTGGGCACCACCACCACAAATAGTATTTGTGAATGTGTTGCGGTTCATATACCTGGAAGTCACCAGAGCAGGGAGATGCTTCAGCCAGGCTGTATTTGACAGAGGAGATGTTCTCTGTAGGTGTTGCAAAGGCTCTGTGCCACCGGGCTCTTTCTGTTGCCAGGAGGAAGAGGAGGTTCCTTCAGCTATGCATATAGATAATAGCTGTGATTTGTTGAAGAAACGCAGAACTGCTTGTCTCAGCCAACTCCGTGACCTCCTTTGCTGCATCAACCTTTTTCTTCTCCTCTGTTATGAGTATAAACATATTCCCTGTTTCCATTAAACACAGGGCGGACATGCACAGATGGTCACCGGCTCAGGGAGGAAAGTAGCTTTGAATATATACTGACTGCATGCGGTATTACGGGTTATGACTGTCGTGGTAAATTGAGCCTTCATCCACTGAGGGTTTGCATCTGATCTCACGTACTCTCTTGTAAATCAGAATGATTGGGTGGGTGCCAGGTTTAGATGTATACCAGAGTAACTGAGGCCAAAAATTAGCCTTCAGTTTCTTGTTATACAAGTCTTATAGACTGATACTTGTTAAACCAGGCTCAAATAATTTCTCAAGAGTAGTAGCACTTCCTGGAACATATCTACTCTACACCTACGTTGAGTGCTGGTTTCCTAGTTACCTGGAAAAAGCTAAGACTCGGACAAGCTTGCAGCATTCTGACTGTTTATACTTCCACTAAGCTTTTGGATGGGGATGCTTGTATTAAATATGTTCTGAAATTCAGCGAAGCATGCTCATGCCCCTTAGCACTACAGCTTCAGCCTTGCAGCCTGCAAACTTGGCTGAGGAAATACAGCAGTGATTTCAGGTTGGAAATCTTCAGCCTATGTTTCTTGCTTGAGCTGAGCCGGTGTGCACGGGGTGTTTCTGTCGGGGTCAGGACTGATTGAACATCTGGCTTGAGTAATGGTGCATGATGCCAAAGTGTGTGACTAAAGAGTGAGGGGTTTCAACCTGGCTGAGATCTCTCCTGAGGGAGAGGACTGTGTTGTAAACCTGGTTACAGCCCTAGAGCAGGGCTAGTTCTTGTGACTGGTTGTGGCCGCTGGAATTTTATCTATTCAGGCAAGTGTAATGTTTAGAAAATGTCAACATTGCAACGGAGGCCAGGGAGTGGCATGCAGGGTGAAATCCTGTCTGATGGGTAGACTGCAACTAATCTAAGTTTTATACAGATCACGTTAAATATTGATGCTTTGTTGGATAAAGTTTGCTCCCCTGCAAACTGGATGAAATTATCTTCTCTCTCGTGTGAGTTCATGAGCTCACAGCATTTAACATTGGCTTAATTTATTCACTGTGTAAGAATAAACACAGGGCTATTAATAGAAGTCCAACCAAACGAGTGCCTGCTGAAGAATGTAGGGCTTTTTAATAGCGTCCTTTGTTTGCTTGCTTCAGCTTCAGGAATGTAAATCTCCTCCTTCTCCCAGCCTCCCTCCCTGCCAGGCAGTCAGCTGCTAGGTGAAGAAAACAACAGCTTTGGTTCGGTGCACTCCTCCTGCTCCCGTCCCCACATTTGGGGTAGATCTGTTGTTTTCTTTGCCCTCTCTGTCCTCCCCACCACAACAGCAACCTCAGAGAGATGGCTTCTGACTTCTTTGCAAGGTGCAGTGAAGCCAGAACCCCCTGTTGCTCTTTTATCTCCAAATCATAGAAAACATGGGCAATGTTCTTTAACAAGGAAGCGCTCTTCTCTTGATTAGTGGCTCCATTTATCAGCTGAAGGTCTGAACCCAGCTCACTCCCTTACCCTACTGTTGCTCTGGGCTTTTTCCTGCCCTCCACCTCCAAAACACATACACACTTACATGTGTTTGACTACTGCTCTGCCTGCAGATACGGTTTCTTCTCAGATACACGTTTTCCTCTCCTAGGGCTGGAGGCAGCTTGGCGTCTGCACGGTGGAACTGCCTTTTGGCTGCCTTGTCTTGTGATCCAGAGAACATGCCAAACTGGGTAGTATTGGAGGAAGGGAGCTACTACCTCCCTACCATGCCCTGCCCTCTCTAGCTGCTGTTTAAATAGTTACCGAAAAGAAAGAGCTTCTCTGTGTTGTCTGATCGATCTTTTTTTATCACCGCTCAGATGCGATGATTTAGGGTAGCCGTTCAATGAAGTACGGCAATCGAATAGTCTCTCAGATGACTAACAGCATGGGTAACATGGATCTTGGAGTATAAAATGTGGCGATGTGGATAACGGTGGTAATGAGGCAGCTTTGAAAACAAAAATATATATATTTTAAAGCCTTATTTATGCGTTCTTAGAAGTTCCCTTTATTTTCTAGATTTCACCTCTAATAGAAATGGTACATGGAGGCCACAGGTCACTGTATTTTTTCTTTTTTTTTCTTTCTTATTAGGAAACTATGCCTATAACAGGTTAGATGTGAAAATGACTGAAATTAGAATTCAACTAATTTCTGCTTTTGCTGAAATTCAGCTTTTGCTGCTATTGGTAAGAAATAGTCCCATTTATGTCCCATGGAGTACTTCCAAGGGCAATAAAAAAATAACATTTATCCCCAGATCTGAAAGCAAATGGGAGAGGTTTTCAACTTTTGGACTGTAATTTGTAATCATAGAATCACAGAATGGTTTGGGTCGGAAGGGACCTTAAAGCCCACCCAGTTCCAACCCCCTGCCATGGACAGGGACACCTCCCACCAGACCAGGCTGCTCAAAGCCCCATCCATCCTGGCCTTGAACACTCCCAGGGATGGGGCATCCACAGCTTCTTTAGACAACTTGTGCCACTGCCTCACCACCCTCACCGGGAAGAATTTCTTCCTTATATCTAACCTAAATCTTCCCTCTTCCTGTTTAAAGCCCTTGCCCCTTGTCCGATCGCTCCATGCCCCTGCAAAAAGCCCCTCCCCACTTTCTTGTCGGCCCCTTTAGGTACTGGAAGGCTGCTCTGAGGTCTCCCCGGAGCCTTCTCTTCTCCAGGCTGAAAAACCCCAACTCTCTCAGCCATAGGAGAAATGCTGCAGCCATCAGATCATCTCCGTGGCCTCCTCTGGACTCGCTCCAACAGGTCCATGTCCTTCTTGTGCTGAGGACCCCAGAGCTGAAGGCAGGACTGCAGGGGGGAGTCTCACCAGAGCAGAGCAGAGGGGCAGAATCCCCTCCCTTGACCAGCTGGCCACGTTGCTTTGGATGCAGCTCAGGGTACGGTTGGCTTTCTGGGCTACGAGCACACATGGCTGGGGCATATTGAGCTTTTCATCAACCAATACCTCCAAGTCCTTCTTGCTTAATGGTAGAGGTCACAAGCAAGTCCAGCAAAGACATGGACATACAATACTTTAATACATCTTAGGGGTGAAAACAAGGCACCCACTCTATCTAAAATATCATTTTTCTGCTCCTGAAATATACATGTTAGCTGAATAAGCATTCAAGTGAAGTGACTTCTGTCAGTTGTTATTATGTTCACTCAAACATGCAGCCAGCATTTGGTGTACTGAACATATTGGTTTTGGATGCTTTTTGGTTGGAAAGATGGGAGGCTAAATCATTCTCCCTTTGAATGAACCAAAAGAAGATGTATTCTGAAAATCTATACCCAATTATGGTACCAAAATATACCCTTTCTGAATGATCTGGAGAAACACTTCTCTGTATCTGTATACCATAGGGTTTAAATTCAAGGGAACAAGAGGGGGTGTCTGTTTTCTGTTACTTTTTAGGTTATATCTCTTTAATGGCAATCGTTAAGCAATATACAAATGCAGTTCATGCAGCAGCAGAAGGCAATGCCACAGAAATTGGAAGAATGTACAAAATTCCACCTACAGCTCTGTGTGGCGGGATTGAGGCGGAAAGAAGGTCAGCAAGTTTGTGGTTGCAGTGGATAGTCAGTGCGAGGACACTGCCAACCCGTTTAAAGAAACACTTCACATGGAACTCATGCAGAAGTCAAGGGAGAAGGTTCAAGACCTTCACCTGTATTTCAGATACTGCAGTCAGTTCTGCTAGTTTTAATCTTACAGCCACCTGTGCTCTAAGCACTATTTCAGCCTGAGGCTTCACTCCCTGGTCTGTTGGTTTTAGATATTTCTTTGTTTATGCAGAGCCGCTTCCAGGACTGTTGCTGCATGAGCAAGAATGCTACAGCGGTGAGTGAGACTGCCAATATCTGATGCTCACCACGTATGTGCATTGACCCCTAAACTAAAGAACAAAGACCTCTCTTAGTTCAGCCTGACCACTGAGTTTTAAAGAAAGGACAGAGAGAAAATAAAAATAATTTGCGGAACGGTTTAAGTTGGAAGGGACCATTGGAGGCCATCTAGTCCAACCCCCTGCTTGCAACAGGGCCATCCTAGGTCAGGTTGCTCAAGTCCTTGTCCACTCACATTTTGAATATCTCCAAGGATGGTGGTTCCACAGCATATCTGAACACTTGTTCCAGTTTTTGACCACCCTCACAGTGAAAATTTTTTGGGGGGGGTTGTATCTATTTGGATTTACCCATATTTCAGCTTATGTCCGTTACACTTACTGGTATGTAATCAACATGGTCATAAAAGATTGTTTCTACTGTTTAGTTCCACTAGTGTTTAGTGGAATATACAGAGTCTGAGTTCTGTTGCAACATAACAGTTGAGTTGTATTACCTTTTTAACAAGGTGTTATTAAGAAAACTTATTAACACAGCCCCTAAACGGGCTTATTGCATATACTGGTTTTCTGCTGCATTTGATAGTATCTGGGTTAAGGCTTTGATCCAGGAGTTGCTGCAGTGCTCGTCCTCTGAACGATTCTGAGCTCACTTTCGGTTCTATCGCTTTCATCTTGAAGCGCTGCTTTAATAGCTTTTTTGGCTGCTTCTGTTGTTGTTACTTCCACCCTTAGGGCACTTTTTTAGCTTGCTCGTACTTTTGTGTAGTCTTAGAGCGGCACCAACCACCATTTATGCAGTTCCTGCTCCCTTCCTTCTAGTCTTTCTTTCGAACTGGTTCAGCGTGGTGGCTGCTATCTGGGCATCAGAATTATTCCAGGCTGGAGCTGGTTTTCTGGAGGACAATCATGTTCAACTCTGTAATGGCGCTCAGTTAGCATTGCTTTAAGTTCCCTGAGGCCTTTCTCAGAAAGCTCAAAACATCTTTGTGCACATGGTTGTTCACAGAGCACTTTGCTAAACTCTGAATATATTCCCAACGGGCCAGCCATTTCTGGTTTGGTTTGTTTTCATAAGGAAGAAGTTCTCTCTTGGTTCAGACATGTACGAATTTTAGCTGATCACCTGGACAAAACACCCTTTAGCAAAAAAAGTCTTTTCTACTCAGAAGTTTTCCTATACAGGTATACCATCTGCCATTCAAAGAAGACATCTAGACATCTGCTGAACTCCGTGGGTGTTTTTGCTCCCCATTTTTCATCTCCCAAAAAAATGAATTAGTGCAGCAACTTGTACGTGCTGTCACCTCAGGTACTTGTTAAGGTATTCAGCAGTAATGCATTGTTACTGTGAACTATGAAGACCATGCTCTCCCCCCAACCACTATGTATAACACCTGAAATATAGAGCATGGTTACACCTGCTTATATAAAACACTGACAAATAAGTAGAAGAAAGTTATGCTTCAACTGTTTGTGCTAGGGTTGTATCAGAAAATTGTTTTTTGCTCTTATCTAAAGTCAGTGTCATCCTTTCAGAAAGTTGTATTGAGGACCTCAGACTTATTGAACTGTGACATAATGCATACATAAGAGAAACTCTATTTGGGAACCTCCCTTGGAGAACTTAGCCGTAAACTAAGTTTTCCTTAGATTTTGCTTCACGTACAGCTAAGTTTCCTCTTAGCTTGGTGCCATCTGAAAGGAGAGGTCTTGGTACACTCCTCCCATCTCCCTCTGCACTCCTCTCCTTACACTAGCTGTCACCATGCCAATTTAACTCACGAGAAGAGCAGAACAAATTGCTTTTCTTCCCTGGGTTATTTTTCTGCTATTTATCTGAGCTACATTGACCTGTTGTGCATTGCACAAGCCAGCAGAAGCAACAGGAACATGTGGCCAGAACTGCGAAACAAATTTGGTTCCTCAGATTCCAGTCAGACTCGATCTTTCACTCTGAAACTCACTCTGTTCCCTTATTAGCCAAAAGATGGTCTGGTCATTTTTCTTCCTAAATACCTCAATCGTAAGTTCCTCTCCTTTGCTGTGAGTGTTTTTCTGGTACTCCAGACATCATCTGGTTCTTCACTGCGTAGGAGGCCGTTCTTTGCTTCCCTCCATTTGCTGGCTGGCTGACTGACATATTTCTGCGTGAAACATCCAGTTCTTTGCTTCCCTCCATTTGCTGACTGACTGACTGACATATTTCTGCGTGAAACATCCCTTATATGACACTCTGTTTTATAGTAATTTGCACATTAATGTACCTCTGTGTGTCTATGGATGTAGTGAATAAACGGGTGTAGCTCACTACTCACTATTTAACTACATGGTGGTGTTAAATAATAATCATGATGTCATTTAACAACAGTGGTGACAATGTGTTTGGAAAAGTTGGGGTTTCTCCCAGCTATAGCAACTAATTTTGTCCCTTTCTCTCTCTCTCTCTACCTTTGCTCCTCAATTGTTGTGCAGGGCATCATGGAAATCTGCCAGCTGCTAAGAACATCTTTGATCTTTTCCCGGTGCCACCATCGAGTCGATCCGGAGCCATACATTGATCTCTGTGAACGAGACATCTGTGCCTGTACCCGAGGCACGGACTGTCACTGCTCGGTGTTCCTTGATTACGCAAGAAGCTGCGCTCGCGAAGGAGTGATTTTGGATGGGTGGCTTGAAGAGAGTTCATGCAGTAAGCTGACAAAATTATTCTTAGGCTCCTTATCCCAAATGAGATCACGCCTGTCTTGCAGATTTATGTGCTGCAGCTAAAAGCATCTGGTGCTTTTTTAGCATGTTGATTCAGGTTGATTCAGGCATGGCAAGTTAAAATCTGAAGTGTCTGTCACTTCTATTTATCTGAAGTGCCTTTGCTTGCCCCCTCTTTCAGCTCTACATCACCCGCTTTCTTCTAGAGGTTGTTATCCCTAAGGCAGGATTGTTTGAATCATATATGAAGAAGATCCTGAGCTATTACAGATCCCACCATGGTATATAAAGTCACTGAAGACTTATTTGATACACAAAGGTATAGACTAGGATGTTTGGGAGCTATTTCACATATGGTTCAGATGTGTGACATTATCCAGCCTGTACTTGTAAGTCAGCATCCTCGTGAAAGGCTCTCCTTGATGTTTTTTCATAAAGACAATTGTTTTATCCCTTATTTGCTTGAACCAATTACATTGAAATTGAGATGTTGCCTTTTTTTAAGCCAAATTTTGTCTAGGTTAGAGATCCTGATTGCATCTTGAAATGCTGCCTTTATTAGCCCAATTTTGCTGAGGTCAGAGGACCTGATTGCATCTCTGCTAAGATTTTGCAACAAGGAAGTGCACAGATTCCCTGGAATGGATTATGTTTATAGAGGAAAGGTCATGTTTGCACCCACAGTTGATATATGCATCTACCTTCACTCAAGAACCCCAGTTGAATATGTAAACACACAAATTAATAATAATAATGATAAAAAAGTCAATCCTCTAATATCATGTTCTCAATTATTTTTCTCATGTTTTTGCATTACACAGGGAGGACAGTTTTCTCAGGATGTTTATGTAAATGGATTTCATGGGGTAACTCGCTAATTTGTACTGACACCACTTTCCCCTCTGGTAAAGATATTATGCTGTTGGCCACCACTGAAGAAAACTGTGCCTTCAGATTGTGGTTAGGGCAGGAAGATACTGCCGACCACTTGTTCAAGGGATTGTACACCAGAGCAGAGTCTTATTTCTAGCAGTAATTTGTTACCTTTCCATTGAGACATAAAAGGGATCTGATGAAAACTTGTCTTCTTGCTCAGGGTTCAAGCCAGAGAACCCAATTTTGCTAGGGCTGTCTCTAAGTCTAACTAAAGCCACGAGTGAACTGAACCCCTCTCTGTTCCCAGGAGGTCTAGAGCTCATTTCTAACCCTTGACTTCACAAACCATGTTTTTTTCCGAGTCAGGAAAAAGAGAGGTGGCCTGCCACCACATCAGGAGCTTAAGTTTCCATCGCTCTTTGTCTGTGCTATGACGCTTTCTCAGGAGATGATGATGATGATGATGGTTGCGTTGGAGGCATGAAACGCTCTGCTACATTGGAAGGGCTCAAGTGCTGGGCACACTGTACTAGTGTGAGCTGGTGCCCAAGCCCTGGGGCCACGGAGGGCAAGACTTCTCCCTCGTTACCCTCCCACCTCCTTCAATAGAGGATTTTCTGGGAAAGGGCAGGCTCTAATATTTTCTTCCCACTCCGTGCCCACGCAGTTGTGCAGGGTATGTCTATGCATCAAAATGAAGGAATGGCTATAATGTGTGCTTGCATAATGGCCTAGCCTAGATAATGACAGCAGTGAGGATACCACAGCATGGGTGTTATCCTGTGCTGGCAGTTCTCTGGAAGAAGAACGATGGGATTTCAGAGTCTTAACTGTCTCCCAGTTCTTTCTGGAAACACAAAACAGTGTAATTTCACAAATGAGTGGAGTAACTGCATAGCTTAAAGGTACAGAACATGCTTGTCTATCCAAATTACTTAAATATTGTTGCAAAACTTCTCCCCGTGTTTGATTGTTCTTAATGCACTTGGTTTTAGTTATTAAGACTCAATTTGCCAGAAAAGAAATTAGCTTTAACCTCGAAGTATTTACTACACAACCTGACTGATTATGATACTGCAGCAAACCAAAAATCAAGTGTTTCTTAAGTGTTCTGCTTCTGAAAAAGAAATCATTGATTGGTGAGGATATCACCTTTTTGGTGTGTCTGTGGTTCAGCCTTTGATAATTAAGGGATTTATTTATTTAAGAGTTATTGAGGAATTTGCATTTCTAATTTCTTTTAATTGTTTCAGGGCCAAGATGTCCAGTTGGCATGGAGTATAAGGAATGTGTATCCCCTTGTGCCAAAACCTGCCAGAGCCTGAATATCAATGAAGTGTGCCACGGACAATGTGTTGATGGCTGCAGCTGCCCTGGTAATTTATTTACTGGGTTATTTACAGAGAAACATTTGGCAGTGATGCTACCTATTTTATTAGAAGAAGGAAAGCTGTGTTTTCCCTTTAAATTTTCCTGAAATCAGAAACACTTCTCTTTTCTGGGACCATGCCCTAGAATAAACCAGTTTCTATAATGCCTGTATGTTCACTCCATGAAAGGGCCATTTTTCAGACTTAACTAAAAAGTAAATGTTTCTGTGAAAATCAGCACCATCTAATACTCTAGGACTGCCTTTCTTTCTTGGTGAGGGACCGCTTACCATTGACGTATCTAGATTCCTTCTGAATTGCTTTTGGTTAGAATCATCCAGTTAGAGGAAGAAAGAACAGAGAATACACTGAAAGAGTTTTTTACAGAAAAACAGTACGTGTAGAGCTCGCACTATAATTCCAAAGATCTTCATGATTTTAGATGAACGATTTCACTTATTATCGAATCATTCATACAGGAGATTTGACTGGCTTAAAAGGGGCAGCCCAACCACCACAGTCTTCCTCGTCTGTCTATTATGCTTGGGACAACTGCTGGAGGAGGGTTTTATTCCTGGCTGCAAAGCTCCATATGATCCCATTTATAGCTGGTTTTGTTGTGTTTTTTGGGAGGTTGGGGTTTTTTTTTGGTTGGTTCGTTGTTTTTAATAGGACTATCTCGGCATTTCACCCTTCAAATCTGGACTTTTTGCAAACACACAGAGATATTTACTGTCCCTCTGTATGGTACCAAGATACCAAGTGTGATGGAGGTTTACTGAGAACATAATTTGCTTTCCAAAATAAGGCGGTAATGACAATGTCAGCCTTGTTTGAGGAGTCATTATTGCATTCAGAGCTTAGCAGTTTCCCATTTAGCTGCCCGTCTCTTGCTTACTGGAGGTTCAGAACTGTCACTCAGGCACATGGAGGGTGACAGATGACGCAGGAGCTTATTTTGTTGTGAAGGATCTAGCTATTATATTTGTGCAGTCCTGGGGGCATTTGGGAAAAGCTGGAGATTACTCCACTGGCTGCACAAGGACTCTTGCTATCTTCTTCCTTTGGTAGCTGCACTGGTCAGTTCAGCACAGGAGAAGTCTAAGGGGACAGGAACTGAAGGGGAGAGAAACAGGGGCTCAACAGAAAGGGTACTGCATGAGGAAGTAGGTGGGTAGAAAGAACTGCATGAAAAGAAATACCAATCAGCAGTTCAGAACTTTTACTGTTGTTTGGTGCATAGTCAAAAGGTAAGAACTTTGAGTTTCCTAGAGAACCAGGAGGATTTGGCAGGTGAATAGAGAAATCTGGGGTTTAGGATGAGGATTATATCTTTGTTTAGCTCCCTTCCAGTGCTCCAAGAGTAAAAAGGATCTGTTCAATGAATGTGTGGGGTTTGGTTTTTTCCTTTTATTTTTTTTTCCTTCTTCCTTAAATGTACCACACAGTTACTTTAATTGCTGTAAATGGAATTACTATTGCCAGGAACAAAGGTGGACATTCTGTTTTCTTGTGGTCTCTGGAGAGTCATAGAATCATAGAATCATTATGGTTGGAAGAGACCTCAAAGATCATCAAGTCCAACCGTATACCTGATGCCACCCTGTCCCCTAAACCATGTCTTGAAGTACCATATCTAAACATTTTTTGAACACCTCCAGGGACGATGACTCCACCACCTCCCTGGGGAGCCCGTTCCAATGCCTAACGACTCTAACAGTGAAGAAGTTCTTTCTAATGTCCAGCCTGAACCTCCCCTGGCGCAACTTGAGACCGTTTCCTCTTGTCCTATCGCTAATTACCGGGGAGAAGAGACAACCGCCGCCTGTTTACAACCTCCTTTCAGGTCGTTGTAGAGGGCAATGAGGTCTCCCCTCAGCCTCCTCTTCTCCAGGCTAAACAACCCCAGCTCCCTCAGCCGCTCCTCGTAAGGCTTTTTCTCCAGGCCCTTCACCAGCTTTGTTGCCCTTCTCTGAAATGCTCCAGCAGCTCAATGTCCTTCATATAGTGAGGGGCCCAAAACTGGACACACCACTCTTAAGAGTCACACCACTCTTAAATGCTCTGATCTTGTTTTGAATCTCTCTCACTGGAAGGATTTTCTCAACAGCAGAGATCTTTCCAGGCAGCTCTATGGGAACAATGGGAGAAAGGGGACTTACCTGTGTCTCACTGTCAGTGCTGACTGCTGCTGCCAGGGAAAAGGACCAAAATCTCTGCAGGTGATTGGAAGGAGTCCCTCAAAGAGGAGGGAGAGAGGTTTTTAGCACACAAAACATTTTCCTGCAGCAGCTCTTTTAAACACGGAGGAAACTTTTAAAAAAACTAGCTCTCAAGATGGGGATCCACGAGAAAGAAACTTGTCCTTTCTTCTATTGCTAGCTTATAGTGCAACCTTGGACAAGTCTTGTAACTCTTCTGTGCCTCTGTTTATCTTTGTAAGATAAAATACTCTATTTGTAGAATAGGTAATTATAGTTGTGTAATATGGAAACTTCAGCGGTTGGATGCAAGTTGCAAAGTTGGCCCTTTCACTTTTTGCTTCTGCAGAAGTTGAGAAGAGAAATCACAGCTCCACATGATAATGTTTCTTTCTCTCAGACCCTGTCTGCTAAAATTTCATGGTGTCCAACTTTGTTTCTTCATTCTCTACTTTGTCTCCTCTTCTGTCCTCTTACGACAAATACGAAACCTGTCTGGTTCCGTACGCAGTGAAGTGCATGTGTTTTTCCAGCAGTCAGGTTTCTAGTCCAGCTCTGATCAGCCTTGACCGTGCTCCCTGTGCTTGACTTGTGTATATTGCAATATGTGTGTTTTGGACTTGGAGACTCACTAAGCAAAGAGCTCTTCTGGGAGCATCAGAAATTCATTCAGCACATCTAAGGGAGAGGCAGCACTAGAAGGAGGCACCGGCCCTCGTGAGGCTTTTTGACAAGCCTCTTTTTTTTTTTTTTTTTTACTTTCTGTGACTAACTTTGGATAAAA
>NW_009610196.1:50241-57744 GCF_000690535.1 Cariama cristata
TTTTTTTTTTTTTATTACTGTCTGTGACTAACTATGGATAATAACGCATATGAAGTCTTGTCAAAGTATACGAAGAACTGTAAAATCTAATCGTATTTATGTTTGTGTCCCTGTGTGTGTGTGTGGCATATGTATCTGCTGCTACCTGACCTATCAGAGGGCGAGCTCCTTGATGGTGAACATTGCATTGAAAGCTCTGACTGCTCCTGCATCCACTCTGGAAAACATTATCCTCCTGGCTTCACCATCTCCCAGGACTGCAATTCATGGTAAACCCCGTGTTGCTCTGGCGTGGTTGCTGTTGCTCTAGATAAGTGCTGCACACTAGTTACTGACTGTTTTAGATAATCTTTGTAGAAATCTCTCTCTCTCTACATTAAAAAAAATCTCCTTTCATTGGCAAAGGAGCTGCTCTCTTATTGGAAGTGCCAGCCCTTTCCAAGAAGTGAGCTGTTCACAAAGACAAAATCACCTCTGTTTTTAAAGGGATATTTGATCTGATAGAACAATGTGAGGGTCATACTCCTTCAAGCAGTAGAGAACTACCTGTTTCCTGTGGATAAGACAGACCGGCAGGTTCCCATGTCTGGTTAGTGTCAGCGGTGGTGTCTTTGTTTTGACTTCCTACATTTATTTAACCTCTAAACCCCATTTCTTTCCAAGAGGAGTTAGCTCAGGCACGTCCTTGGAACTTCTTGCAAAGCTAATGAATCTTCCCAGCTGCATGGCTCACGATTTTTCTTTCACTCATGAATGCCAGCCTGAAGGGGAAGGCTAGCTGTTTAAAGAAAGGAAGGGGAATGAGTAATGTATTTCTGATCTGGTTTTGTACACTTGTGAACGTATTTGTGGAAGGAGTTCAGACAAATCTGTGCCCAGATGTTTCCAATCAAAGTACAGAAGGACTCAGTGAAGGTCACCGTATGCAGAAGAAAGATACTCTGTGTATCATTGCTGCTAATCAGAAGTTTTTCATTACCTGCACCACGTGTCACAGAATATGAACCATAACCATGACATTAGCATTTTGTCTTTTTCCCTGGAGCTGTCTGTGGCTGTGACTCTGTCTTTTTCCCTGGAGCTTGGCCATGCTGTTCAACCTTAGTGCTCTTGGGAGATCAGTGCTGCCTGATGAACTGTGTTAGAAAATGCTTCCTGTTTTTCAAATTTGATACTGCTGTGGAGAACGTCATTCCACCGGCTCTGCATTTTCCATCCTCAATGAACTGACTCCCCCCAAATGGTTTTCAAGGGCTGGGATAACTAAGGGAATAAGAAGAATCTAGCACTTCTTGAAACTTAGATGATTTTGGAGATGCTAGGATTGTCTGGCATGGTATCCCACAGACCCAAGAATGACAGCCATCCCAATCGCTGTCAGTCCATGTTACTGGCTACTAGTAGCGCCTTTGGGGGATGGCACTAAATCCACCACCCAAAGATATTAAAGCAGGGACAATCCACCTCCTTGCAACTTGCACAGCAAGGGAAACTAAGCAAAAGGAGTTTGAGTAGGCAGTGTGCCGTTAGAGTGATGAAGGTCTGCTTTGGCAGAAGTCTAGCTGGGCAGCCAAGGAAAGGGATTATTGCTCTCCTGTGATGAACGCGTGGGGCTGTGACTGGAGTAGTATGGCCAGTGCTGGGCCCTCACTGCAAGAGAGAGCATTACAGGCTGGAGAGAGTCTTGGACACTGGAGATGACCACGGCAGAGGAGTCGAACGCGTGAGGCTGTGTCTGGAGTAGTATGGCCAGTGCAGAGCCCTCACTGCAAGAGAGAACATTACAGGCTGGAGAGAGTCTTGTGGAGGACACTGGAGATGACCACGGCAGAGGAGTTTATAACGTGAGGAGAAGCAAAGGGAAATAGATTTGCTTAAAGCCTAATGGGGAAGCTTTCACTGCCTAAAGAGGGGTTGTAAAGAAGAGAGGGCCAAACTCTTCTCAGAGGCAAATAGTGAAAGAACGTGAAGCAACAGACACAAGTTGCAGCAGGGGAAGCTCCATTGAGATGCAAGAAAAATTCTTCCTCCAAGACGGTGCAGCACTAGGATGGCTGCCCAGAGAGGCCGTGGGACCTCATCCTGGAGATTTCTAAACTCAAATGGACAAGGTCCTCAGCCACCTGATCTAACTTTGAAGTTCCCTTCTTTGAGTTGGGGGTTGTAGTATATGGTTTTTCTGGGGGTGCCTTCAAACTTTTTTTTTTTTTTCCCCTATGATTGTGTTGTATTTATAGACATACCTTGAGAACTGCATTTAAAACTCATTCCACACCTGTGGAATGTAGTTGAAAACTCTATTAAACATAGAGCTTTGGCGGGGGAAAACAGAAGTTCTTGAGTTTTGCAACCATTCCAGCTCATATTACCAGCAGTTGCTGTCGAATGATGGTAAGAAAGGATGGATATATTAAGAAACAAGGTTATGGGAGATGGAAAAGATGTTGGGAACTGATCTAATTTCCCTGAAATGAGGGCCCACGTTTCAATTATTTGGGAAAAAGTTGCAACAGAAGATTTGAATTCATGTACTCTCACCTAACTTGTCGTATGTTTCCTAGCATTTGTCGACGTGGCACCTGGATCTGCAGCAATGGGGAGTGCCCAGGTATGTTGGCTCTGCTCTTTTCAGGTTTTGACAAGTAAACCTTGCCTACATCCCTCCCATTTACATCTCACTTATCTTTTTTTTCCACACAAAAAGTGAATCTGTCTTTGTTCTTACTTACTTGCGCCGGTGTGATCCAGGTGGGATCATACTTCTAAGTTCTTCTCACGAGACAAGCCAGACATTGTATTGCATGCTTGATGGATAACAATGAAAAATCCTGTTTGGTGAGAAGAATCGTTCCGCTTCTGATTACTCAGTTTACCCAAGATATAAAGGTCTGTATGTTGAGAGGATTGGCTTTCAGGTAGAGGAACACTGCTGAGTTTCTTTGACCAGGTATCATTCCCTATTTGTCTGAATCAGCATTCTTTTGTTGACGGGACGATTTGAAGTACTGGGAGTAGATTGAATCAATCTTAATACCACATGGGTTTGGGCCCTAATGGTCACGTTACAGATGAAGGAGCTACGGCCCCAGGGAGAAGGTGGCCGCCCTGCCTTCCATGGATGCTGGTAGACTGGAGAGGCAGCTCTGCAGGTGTTCTCGCTCCCCTTCCTCCTTCTCTGCCTCCCAAAACTCATCGGTACTGGTGGCTGCAGTCCCAGTTTTTTGCCTACATGGAGGAATGTGACTTTTTATGCTGTGCATTGGCCAGCAAAGTGCCGCCTTCCTTACTTCCTCCTGATGGTTTTGTGGCCCATCTTGGTTCCTGCACTATGATCAGCCACGGAAAGGCCTGTTTGACCTGAAACAGCATTTGACTCTGCTTGTGTTGTGCATAGAAGGCTTCGGGGAGACAGAATGGGTCTTTATCTTGTTTGCTGCTCTTGCTTTTGGGAACTGAGAGTGGAAGGGATGAGAAGGAGACTGGGGTTATGGCAGGACAGGAAAAGAGAGGGCAGGTTTTTTTGGGTTTGGTGGGTTTGGTTTGGTTTGGTTTGGTTTTTTGAGATGAGACTGTGCAATCCTCACAAATTAGGAGAACTACAACAGTCTTAAAATGGCTATCAAAAAGTCTTTCTTTTAACATTAAGCTTGCATGACCTATCAATGCTCCATTTCCTCCCACTTTAGACTGGAAGAGCACTTGCCCCAAAGTATCAGCAGTTAAAAAAAAAAAAAAAAGTAAAAAAAAAAAGAGGAAGGGGGGTATGCAAACATTCAAAACAGAAATGACACTTTTAGTGAGCTATGCCAAGCAGGACTGTGAGAAGCCCTGTGCTTGGGGCGTTAAGTAGAGATCTCTCCAAGCGCAGGGAAGCTCACTGTCTAAAACACAGAATCAAGGACACAGCCTCAGCTGATTTGTTATGTCTTTTACCTAATGGGCAGCAACGTGTTTAGAAACAAGAACTGTGTCTTCTTCTAACTTCAGTTTTTACCTAGGTTATAGCTCTTAATATCCTTGATTTCTGGGCTACTGTGAATGCTATGTGGGCCAAATTTTTATCCTCAATTCCAGCCATGTTTTCTTCATAGTGATTATAGAAATGAAGATAAGACTAGTATTGGGGCTTGCAAACAGATGTTTATATACAGCTTTGTGCAAGACGGAATATAGCATTGCTGCCTTTTTCTGAGTTGGGGAGCTGTGCCGAATGAGCCGAAGTCAAAAAGAAAGCCAGCTTATTTTTGTACCTTCCGCCGATATATCCAAGTCACTTTTCAGCTAGGTTTGCGCAAGACGGAAGGTTGTATAAGTGCAGCTGTGGTACGTATACCTGCTAACATCTACAGACTGTACTGAGACAGTTCGGGAGGGCAGCAAAGCCTCCCAAAGCAGCAGTCCTTGATAGGAACAGTAACCAAGTTCATATTGTTACCTGTTCTGTTTCCTCTCTTGTTATTGTTGGTTGGTGAATTTTGCGACAAATATTTCTAAAACCATGTGTCACAGAAAGTTTATGTACTTACATTCACAGAAGCTCAAGGCAGTTCCATTATTTTTTTACCAACCTCTTTGTCAGGAAAGGTTTCTTTTATATTGTGGGAATGAATTGCCTAGCTGCAAGTTTGGCAATAAAGCTGGGTACCCAGCTGGAGGTAGCACTTCAGAAGGCAGGGCTGTGTCAGCCAACTAGCACTATCTGGCTAGCACTAGCAAGAAGCTCTCAAGCTGATATCATAATTAAATTAATTATGAAGCCAGTAGGTTTTGGGAAATCTCACGGGATGCATTACACCAAATGGAGTAGACAGAGGGACCCATAAGAAGAAATTTCCCTCCCGAGAGCAATGCCAAAGGGCTGGGACTTTTCTTGGGTAGCAGTCCCTAGCTCTCGGTGCTGCAAACCTGTCCTCGTGGTTCTTACTTGCAGAGAATGCCCTGGAAATCAAACTGCACGTAATATGGTGGGTTATGCCTACTTTTCTTTAAATCTGTTCTCCACATCTGATAGCCAGTTAATTGACTCTGAAGTTGAGCAGAATAACACTTCTTTTACCCTTGTGCAAGTTTAATTGAACAGAAAATAGGATTTCCAGGGTGAGCTGGTAAATACCAAGCCGCCTTACTCTCCAGGGGATGACAGACATCCAGCAGGTACTGCACTTTTCTTAAGACAAATCAGAGCTGTGCAAGGCTGAGAATCCTCAGGATCTGTGAGGCTGTGCTTTAGCACAGGCTGGTTTAAGGTGGTTAACACTGAATAACATGTTGAAGAGGGAAATTTCCACTTGATGTTCATTAGACAGATGTTTTGTAGGACTCAAAGGCAGTGAAGAGAGGGTAACTCATGGGGTGCACCTGCCAGTTTGTAACATTTGACCTTTCTTCATCCTTTGTCAGTGGATTGTAGGCCCAGCACCTGAATTTTTTTCTGGATGAGGACATCTCTGCCCACCTTGTTTGCCATGGGACCATCTCTAAGTATGATAGTCTCCTCACATGAAAGAATTTCTTTGCAAGCTCTGTGAGGCTGGAGCCTCCCTATGTGTTTGCAGAGACTCTAGCATAACAGCGTACTAAACCCCAGTTGTGGCGTCTGAATACTGCCTTCCTGCAAATGAAAAGCCACAACTTACCAAAACATTTTAAGATGTTGATATGTTTAAATAGCCTCTTTTTGTAGTAGAAGGGTGGGTAAGCCAGACTTCCACATTATTCTTTAAGAACTTTAGATGTAGCTATTGTAACTACAGAATTATTTTTAATTTTATGCTAGTTAATTAAGGTAATGATTCGGAGTAAAGTCCAACATAAATTCTGCCCTTGGAAGAACTCCAACAGTGATTATCTTCCAGATCTTCATTCTGATAAGGTATTTTTACTTTAATGTTAGAATAACTTATTGGTATTCAAAGCAACCCAACAAAGGAATCAACACTTTTGGGGGGCTGTGTTCAAGGAGGCCATTGTGAAGAAGGCTTTCAGACACTGTTGCCTTCATAAAATCATACTCCAATGTTCTAAAAAGACCAAGAGAGAGACAAAGAGGGGGCTCACAATCTGCCAAGACACAACGATGAAACAGAGACTGAGAATGAGGCAAGTCTGCAGAAGAGCAGAGCAGCAGTGACAGTCCAACAAGCCTTGTTGCAAATTTTGATTTTTCAACTCTGTAAAAACGCCTGCATTCTGCAGCCAGCTCCATGGATGCAGATGTGCCCTGCTGGGCTAAGTAAAAGTGGATTTAAAGTGTGTTATGTCAAGATGTTGCGAGCTCCTGCATAGAGGCAAAGAGGCAAGATGTTCCAATGTACAGAGTGTGTGACTAATGCTGGCTAATCCTGAGTGTCTTTCACAGCTCTGCCACTCTTAGGCATTAGTACTTCCACTCTCCGTGCCTCAGTTTCCCCATTGTATAAAGAGGGAAACTTAGTTCCTACATAAGAGAGCGTGGGTTGCTGTTTAAAATTGGTTAGTGCCGCCAGCACCCATCACTTCGGTACTAGGTATGACCTAGCCTGCAGAGAGCTTGAGCGACTGCGCCGAATTTCCAGCGCCACTGAGGTATACACGACAGAAGAATTAAATCTGCTTTAGTGCAGAGAGGAGAGACGTTCACTGATGTCCTCATGACCCTCCGTTTGAAACATTATATAGGCTTTTCCGTAGGCGTGAATTTAAGCTCTTGAGTGTGATGTATACCACATTCCCCAGCTTTTGTCCTTGCCTCTGTTACTACTGGTAGTGACTTAGAGAAATAAACAGCGAGATAAACATCTTGCCAGTGCTTTCTGGTCTACAGGGACCTTGGGCCTTATGCAACCTACTCCACTGGGCTGCCTTCCCCTGCAGTGGCTTGGGGACGGACAGATGGACAGGATTTTGCTCGCAGCTGGCACTGGGGTAAATAATGGCTCTCTGCATTTTTCAGGAGAATGCTCTGTCACCGGCCAGTCCCATTTCAAAAGCTTTGACAACAAGTATTTCACCTTCAGCGGGATTTGTCAGTACTTATTTGCCAAGGATTGCG
Source organism: Cariama cristata (assembly GCF_000690535.1). Taxonomy (NCBI): domain Eukaryota; kingdom Metazoa; phylum Chordata; class Aves; order Cariamiformes; family Cariamidae; genus Cariama; species Cariama cristata. Next base: position 57,272 of record NW_009610196.1, read on the forward strand.
TGGAAAATTCCTTTTCTGTGATCATCGAGACTGTGCAGGTAACAGCAGCTTTGGCTGGCACCTGTGTGCCTCTGTGGATGCTCTTGAGCGAGCAGGAAGGGCTGTGGGAGTATGCTATGAACTGCAGATGCACAGGCCAACAAAAGGACTTTTTCTATGAGCTAATTAGTTTAAATAACAGATGCAGTCTTTCTCCTTAGTTAATAAGTGTTTTGCTTCTCCTCGCTGCCATTCCCAAGAGCCTACCTGGAGACTGAGTTTCGTAATGAGATTTGGAGAAGGAGCCTTCACCTCCTCTTTGCCAGCTGAACAAACAAGTGCAGACGAGGGTGCACCCTTTGCAAAGCACCCCGAAAGCTGTTACCTTGCTAATTCCCTGGGGAAAAGACATTTCCTCGGACACCGAGTAGGATGCACTGGCAGAAGAGTACCTTGGGTTGCTTTCCATGAAATCATATTGGCTGGGGATTTCT
>NW_009610196.1:57767-66279 GCF_000690535.1 Cariama cristata
CGCCATCTACCCTGATGGATGAGAGAGAGGCAGCGGGAGGTCAGCAAGCGGAGACAGCTGGAGAGAGGCAGGGAAGGGGGGCCAGGCCAACGCGGGGAGGGAAGGAGACCCTGGAGGGAGGTTATAACCTGGTCGTGAAATTAATTGACCAGTTACACATGGGAATAGATGAACTAACCTGGAGACTGAAAAGGGTACTGAATCAAGCAGAGGGGAAGAAAGGGGATGGAGGAACGGAAGGCAGGGAGAGGTACGATGGAGTCGGGAGACTGCTGGGAGTGAAGAGGAGTATCAACCTGCCTTACGGGACACGAGCAACAGCGAAGTCACAGGCTTTGGAGAAATGTGGTGTGACGGGTCGTACGCACCATCTACGTCTGTACCCTGCATTAGAAAGCTCTGATAATGCATCTCTGAGGTCATCTGTGCTTGCAAACTTGCAGAACGGGTTTCCACTGAAACTTCTCTCTCAAAACCAGGGAGGAGATCCTGGGGGTCTGCAATCCCTGTTCCTCATCTGCGTAACACACACCTGGGAAAATAAATAGGACAAGTCTTGGGCAGTGCGAACCTCACAACGGTTTCCCAGGCTGATGGGCTGTGTGGGGCAGCGAGCCCTTCCTGCCTCTGCCGCAACCTGGGGGGGCTGGATGCCGGTCACCCGGGGGTCCGGTGTAACACCTGCGGATTGCTTTCCAGGCTGCAGATAGCTCCCTGGTGTGTGATTAGCAGGATAATGGAAGAAAGGCTGCCACCCTAGTGTTTGTGTAGATCCATAAAACCATTGAGACACTTAACACCTCCCGAATTAGATGCTGAAATGCCTTCTGGGGGCCTGGGGCTAAGTCACCGATAAAGCTTGAGGTTCGAGGTAAATTTTCCCTTCTCTGTAGTGTGCAGATGATCCTGATGCCGTGTGCACTCGCTCAGCTTCTGTCCGAATCCGGGATATGGACAACAGCCTCATTAAAATGAAACACGGAGGAGGAGTTTCACTGAATGGACAAGACATACAGATCCCTTTGCTACAAGGTGCGTTTGCACGGGCTACCTCTGGCCAGCCACTGAAGGGGTCCTACTTTCTAGTCTTTTCTGGCATACCTTAGCCTAGTTTAATCAAAAAGTGTTTTCAATACCAAATTCTCACTTGCAGCCTCTTCTAGAAGCTCCGTCATTTCAGCTTCTCTCCATGCAGCCGACACATCTTGGCTCGGCTCCTCTAAAATGAGGAGAATTAAGCTGGTCTGGATTTGTGAGATGTGATCTTGAAAACCACTGTTGGTCTATGCTTTTAAAAATTATTATTATATTTTATCCAGAAGCTTAAAGTCCCTCCAGTTATCTTCCAAAATGTCACAGTTAATGCCTGAGGTTTTGCAGAATGCATATATATCCTCTCCTAGAGCTTCTGAGTGCCTTAAAGCAGAGCCTATGGACAAGTTCATGTAGATGTAAACTGCGGAGCCGGCACAAAGCTTGGGAAGTGCGAAGCGGGCATTGCTGGCACCCCTTGCTTGTCCCCTGCTCTGTGGCAACCATGCTGTTGGGCTTTTCAGCATGACACAGCAGTCCCAGGCAACAAAACGCCGTATCCTGGGTTGATTGACTTGACACTTTGTGATTGTCTTAAGGTGCCCTCCGTATCCAGCGCATGGTGAGGACTTCAGTTCGCCTTACCTATGGGGAAGATTTGCAGATTGACTGGGATGGTCATGGTGGACTCCTAGTAAAGGTATTCTTTTTCTTTCTGTCTTATTTCAGCCTTTTTGCCCCCTCTCTTGTCCCATCCAAACATGTACAAAGATTTTCTTGTCTAAAGTGAGAAATTGCTTTGTGTTGCATGTTAGAAATTCCATTCTCTTTGGCTACCCCCGGAGTGATATACAGGTCCTTTTGTATTCCAGAAACAAACATTTTCATCCTACAGCATCTTGGCAGATATTTTTTTTTTCCCCTCTCTTTTTTTTTGTGCAATGACAGCCATTATTAACCATGAACAGTTTTGTGTTTTGTTGAGCAGATACCCTCCAAAGTGGATTTTCGCTTTCATTTGCTTTGACTGTCCTGTCTAAAGCAATGGATTTGTATGACTTAAAATAAGGGAAGAATATGGCTCCAGGGACACAGTTACTCATAATTTCCAGGAAAAATCAATTAACTCATAGAAGATATGTTGCATGCTCCTTCTACTGTGAGGAATGTTTAAAGTCACCCTTGATTAACAATTAGGGTTTGTCTGTGCTGCAGACCGCAGTGGAGTGTAGAAATACCCAAACCAGGTTTAAAAAAAACAAGCTCCAAGGGAAGCAATCTAGCTGCAACAACAGAATGCGTTACGAAAACCACTTTTTCTCTGTGTGTGTGTGTGTGTGTGTTATAAGCTGCCAAATGATTTGCAGCGCAGAAAAGCCTGTGAGGGAAAGGGGGAAGATTATTTACTGTAGAATATTCTCCTCATTAGCTGATAAACCATCGCAGGTTCTCCAGCTAAGCCATTTATCGCCCTCTTTGCTCGTGCAAGAGGCTGTTTTCTTTTGATGGTAGGTCTCAAAGACTACAAGTGTTGTCATTGAGAGTGTATTTGCTCCCTTGGGAGCGTGAGTCTGCCTGTAGTGTTGCTCCCTGGTGTGATGACCTGCAGGTTATGGGTGCTAAGTCAGGGTGATGTGCTCCCGTGTGATGCTGGGCGGCTGCGGACCTGCGTGCTCCTGCCATGTTTGCGTGGACAGGTGCTTAACCACAGCTCTGCTGCCTTTGAGCCCCGCTTGTAACAAGGGATCTGCAGCTGGGACCTGCGTGGGCTGGTTTGGGTCACTGAGAAGAGTTTTGCCAAGAAAGCCAATTTTCCTGGGGTTTTCTACTGAGCAGTGACCGCTGCCCTCTCTGAACCATGGTATTGCTTTTGCACTCTCCTCCCCTGCCCCAAAATCTGACTTAAATGTCACGTCTGGCACAGTGTAAAAGCTCACGAAAGCTAGTTCAGAAGTGAGTACAAGAGTTGAAAAGACAACAGAGAAGAAAGGTCGAGAATAAGTTTAGAAAGCATCCATGGTTTTGTTGTTGTTGTTTCAATCTAGCCTGTATCTCTGTGCTCCAGGGGTCTGAGAAGTTGGTTTTGGGCTGAGAATAATTCAGTTCAGTCCCTTGGCACATCTCAGAAGTTTTGGCTTTCCTCAGTATTCAAAGTATTTTTCTGCCCAGTCAGAGTCCCGTATAGCCTGGCAAATTCTTTCTTACAGTTAAAACAAATGTAATTTTCTGCTCCAGATCCTCTACCCATAAAAGCAGTGGAAATTTCTCCTCTCATCTGCATTTATGCAGTTCTGCTCCGAGCTCCTTCCCTCACTGCATATCTAAAGCATCTTTTTAATTGCCTTTGGAGAGTTATTTATGCTGTATTTGTAGGCTGACCTGTTGCCAAGTATTTCTGACAATTGGGGGAAGTGATACACTTCCATTACCTTGGCCAGGCTTCTGGTAAAAATTCTTTCTATGTTCCTCAAGAAGGCTCCCCTTTCTGTGACCACTTGATATTTGTGATTTGAGCTTCCACTTGAAAATACGTCAGAATTTGGATTTGTATGAGTCATTGTCTGTCTGCAGAGTACGTGAAAAAGTAGCTTCCTTGGCCATCGCAGTAATAAGGATACGTATCCTCAAATAATTCATGGTTATTCCTTTCGTTACTCCATATTCACTCTCTGACCGCTGTGTTTGAAGAGAGGGCAGTATTAGGTTGTATTTTGGAGCATGTTTTTATTTTGGATTATACAGACAACCAGTTTTCTTCAACGATGTGGTTTTTCTACCTTTTTTGGTTGTGGGTTGTGTTTCACTGGGCACTCCTGCCAATCTGACTAAAGCAGCACTCTACTAAATGCATACAGAGAGCTACTTTAGCTTTAAAGCACCAAGTCAGCTCCCGAGGACAGTACTCGTGATGCACCAGATCTTTACTTCTAATAGAAACTGATAGTTCCTACTAGAATAAAAGATATTGGCACCTTTGTGTTGCAGCTGTTGCTTAAGAGATTTCCCCCCGTTTACCTCTAAGTTTAGGGTCTCATTTCAACTGTCCCTTGATTTGCAGCAAGAATAATGCAGGGTGAAAAGTCCATCTGCTGCGTGGGTTGTTTGCAGTGCTGCTTTTAGTGCGTCATGAGTTTCTCTAGGCAGGAGGAAGCTCTAATATGAGGTAATGTAGCTTTAGGGGTAGTAGTCTCTTATTTTATTAATGGTCCTTAATGTTGAGGAAAACAACTCCTCCAACATTGCCTCTGTTTTGTGACAAAACAATCTCTTTAAATTTTCTTAATCTTCAAATTTTCTTTTAAAATGTGAAATGGTTTCAGGTGCAGTATTTTTTCCCAAATTACTACTGGAAATATAATCATCTCACTATATTAAAAAATGCAACCCCCCACTGTTGCCCTGTTCGTTTATAGGAATGAAGGGAAAAAATAAGTAAAGATCAAACTGGAATGCTGATCAAGGCACAAAAGCCATTTTTCTCCTGGTCACCTGCAGTTACCCTCGAAATTATCACTGTACCACGCAAAAATTGTCCTGCTGCTACTAATAGTAGGATTTTTGTTAGAAGTTTAAAATTGTAGTACAATGAAATTGTGTCTATAGTATTTTAATGTGTATTTGAGAATTTTCTTGATTTGTTAAATTGTGTATGGTTCATCCTTTAGTAAATCTTGCTATAGGCTCGTGACCTATTCTGGAAGATGACCAGGCTAATGTTGTGTTCCTTAGCTGTCTCCGGTCTATTCCGAAAGGATGTGCGGGCTATGTGGAAATTACAATGGTAACCAAGGGGATGATTTTCTTACACCTTCTGGCATGGTAGAAGCTCTTCTGGAAAATTTTGGAAACTCCTGGAAACTCAACGCGGACTGCCAAGACTTGTTAAAACAAGACAGTGACCCCTGCAATCTCAATCCTCGTTTAGGTACTGAACTCCATCCAAAATTAACATGTGCAGCAAACTGTGATTTTCTGTTTTACATAACAATAAAAAAGAAAAATAAGTAAAAGAAAAATAAAGGGAAGAAGCTAGTGTTGCTTGCATAACCAGAGGGGTGGTTGTAATCTCTGTTTAAAAAAACAAAACAAAACAAAAAACACAAACAAAACAAACAAAAAAACGAAGAAAAAAAACAGATACACACTGATAGATGCAGGCTTCCTAAGGAAAATGTAATGTTTTGTGAAAATTGAAAAAAAAAAAAAAATCAGTAATGTGGAATCATGCTGCTGTTCAGTTTGGAGCACAGTCAGAGGTAGACCATCACAGCCACAGCACAAACTTGTGCACTGAAAATACTCTAACAAGCGATAGCAATAGTATGTTTATCTTCTGGGTGGACAAAACACCCGGCTTCTTCACTCCTCTGTCCTTACACCTTACACACTTTTCCTGATCCCTTGTCTCCCTTCCTTTACTGCATCCCAACAGACGGCCTTCCTCTTTTCCTTCATACTGCTTGGCTGTCCTGGTTGGACATAGGGAGAAATTCTCAGAGGCATTTTCTTGTCCCAGGTGTTACAGCAACCTCTGATTTCTGGGAGGAGGAAGTCCAGAGAAAATTTTATGGCTGTAGATCAGAGCAGGCAGTGGTGATTCATGAGTGTAGTGCAGCCTAGAAGGTTTAATTTTGCAAATATAAAAAGCAGCAGAAAGCAGAGACCCTGTAAAAGGAAATACAGCACCAGAAATAGTGGTAACAGAATATAAAAGCATTGCTTTTCCTTGATTTGTTTTACTAGTGAAACATTATTCTTTTAGTGGAGCTCATGACCTATGAGCTATGATGCTATCTATGCCTACTTGATCCTGTTTTATTCTTCTGTGTGTTTGTTGTTTTTTTTTTCTTTTACAAAAGAAAAAGAAAATGCTTACTGTAGCTCTTCTAGCTTTTCTTGAAAGCCACCGATTGATTCAGTGCAAGCGTGTCATTTTTCTCTTTTTAGCCAAATATGCTGAGGACTCCTGCTCAATTCTGATGTCTTCTGCATTTGAACCCTGTCACCATGAAGTCAGTCCCACTCCCTATGTGAAGAACTGCCGCTTTGATGTTTGCTCCTGCTCCAATGGCAAGAATTGTCTGTGCTCTGCGATTGCTAATTACGCCGCAGCCTGTGCTAGGAAGAGAGTCTTGATCGAGTGGAGAGCACCTGACTTCTGCTGTAAGTGAAATGCTCCTAAAGCCCACTTATTTTCCATGTCCTGAAGGAATTTCTTGGCAGTATCAGATGAGAAATCTAGAATGAGATGATTTCTGCGAGGTGCCAAATATTTCTTATGGCAAATGATGAGAGTGTATATTTTTCCTCCACTCTAGCAGGGATGCAAAAACTGTTCACAGAGACTGCTCAGCACTGGGGGAGAGAAGCGGTCATCTGGCATACTTCAGCAGAGCTTTTGACTGGATTTCCATTTTCAGCTGTATTTAAGTTTTAGCTACTCACCTGGAAGCTTTCTGAATATCCCAGGGTAGGAATCTCCAAGTGATTTCTAGTAATGTATGAATTGCTTTTTTGGTACTTCCTTCTTTCAAGGCCCAAGCTTCCCAACTCCTGACCTCGTCAGTGACTCCTGACTTTAGCCAAAGTTGAGGGTATGGAGGAAGCACAAAGGCTTCTACTCGGTCAAGGGGTATGATAGAACAGAATCATGCAAGTATAGATAAACTTGTATCAGAAGGGACATCTGGCAGTCTTCTGGTACCACCCCTGCTCATCGCAGGGCTAACTTACAGCACATTTCCTGGGGTCTTGTCCAGACAAGTTTTGAATATCTGCAAGATTGGAGATCTGACAACCTTCCTGGCATCCCTCTCTCTTAGCAGTTTGATTATCACCCTGTCAGTGCAGAGGTCTGAGATCTATGTCACAGCTCATTTCTTGTACGCCATGCAGCTGGTGGGTGAACATAATTTTTCTAACCACATACGAGCTCCTTTCCTCGTTCTTCTTGTGTCTAGTATGGTGTGGCAGCTGGTTCAAGATGAGATCCTGGAGCTTGGTCAGCAGGCTGTGGGTGGCACCGCTGAGCCAGGCAAACAGGAGCTGCGTCTGAGGCATTTTGTGTAGACATTCAACTCCTCTCAGAGTCAGCGAGAGCTGAGTTTTGAATTTCCCTGAGGCTTGTTTGCAGGATGCCGCTTGTAATAAATGGCAACCCTAGTTCAAAAGCTTGCAGTCTAAAAGATGAGATGTTGCAAGAGGATAGAATGAAAATTCAGACTGCAGATTTGGGTTAGAGAGGTGGGGTAACAGAAGGAATAGGATGTTTTTGCATAGATCCGTCCAGTGCAAGATTAATAGCCAAACTGCTAAGAAGCTGGAGCAGAAGCAGCCAACATTTTTTTTTTTTTTCTGTTAGGTCAATGGGGTAGGAAAAAAGATCCATTGCAATGGAATTTTAATGGAACATGGACATACTTTTCCCCATAAATATTTGTGAAACCGATGTTTTTCCATTTTCCTGAGCAACTTTGCTGTTAAAGAAAGAAGACAATTGAAAATTCTGGGGAAAAGCATGTATGCTTGGCAGCCTTCCAGATCTGTTCTGCTACTTCTTCCCAAACAGGGGTGGGAAAAACATTTATAAACTCTGTGGAGAGAGAGAGAGTGGAAGAGAGAGAGAAAGAGAGGTCCCTGGCCTTCCACCTGATAGGGTCTGTACCTGTAAAGTCAGCTTCTGCAGGCTGGAGAGTATTTACTGCGGATGAGAACAAAACCAGTTTGTGTTAAACTGCTGCATGATTTCATAATATTTTACCTAATTTATGTAAATGTTCAGATAGTGGAATGGTAATGTAATAAAAATCCTTTTAAAAATGTGCAGATCTGGAGACTGAAAGAAAGAGCAGCGATAATGCACCATCGTTCTCTCTGTAATTGAACAAGTCAATTTTCACAATTAATCTTTAATAGTGCAGAGCTGCTTCCTCCTTTCTGTGCATTACAGAGCGCTTTATGCTCTCAAAGTGACGATTTCCCTGATTGCAGATCCATCAGCCTCCATTAAATAATCCTGATGCCCTAGACGTCTCCTGTCACATAAAGGAGAACAATTTTTCTTTTAATGGGCTTGAGACGTGAATGCGCAGGTTGTGTAATTTGTGCTGATGGCCCAGTGCACTGAACATGTGCTCCACTCCTGCCTTGGTCAACGGAGATTGGGTTTCTTGGGAAATGACTTGACAGAACTGGTTTGCTTGATTTGAAGCGGATAAGTGGCAGGGAGGTAAGTCATTAGTGTAGCGTAGTATTTCTGCTGTGTCTCAAGCTAACAAGCGCGTTCATCTCTGACATCTTTGCAATTATTTTAGTTGCAGTTTGATTGTTTAAGAGCTGACTTGTACCTTTGCAGCCCACCATGAATAAGCAACAGAGCCAATCCCTTCATGCTGCATGGAAGGAGCAGATAGGATATACTGTGAAGGGCTGTCTCTGTCCTCCGCGTGCATGTAAAAAACTGGCTGGATGGTCGGGCCCA
>NW_009610197.1:0-3512 GCF_000690535.1 Cariama cristata
TAGGGTAAAGGCGGCCTTAAATTTTAAGACCTCAGTTGCCTTGTGCAGAGCAGTGTCAACAGGGAGCTCGTGATATATATAGATCTCTATATATGTATATATATAAAAAAAAAAGTGTGTATGTGTGTTGAGCTGCTTTATTAGAAGTTGATGTATCATTCCATCTCACGTAATACCTTGCATCGTTATAATGCAAGAATTGACAATTGTGAGCATTTAGATTTAAGTTATACAAGTCACGATTCATAAATAATAACTAAAAATATAATTTTGATCTAGTAATAAACTTTCCTAGAAAGAGTAATTTAATTATCAATCACAAGATCCAGCATTGATATTTGAAGTCAGCAGTAGGGTTCAACTCATTAACGTTTCCATTTTGCACATGTCCTTTACTCTGCCTTCTGAATTTTGGAATACGAAAAGGGCCACCTTAGGATGTGTATACTTAGCATGAGATGTGTGCTGAAGCACAGTAGTGAAGACGACCTTGAGTTTTGCTAAAATAAGTCTTCTTGATAAAACATGTGTCAACTCTGATGCATCCTGGTGCTTCAAAGTTCATTTTGGGACATAGGATGCGTAAGCTCGCTGTGATAGGACCCACAAATACTACCGTTTATACTGAGCCCTACACCTCAGTGTTTTGGTTTATAGTACTGTTAGAAATATCACAGGCCTGAGGATATATTTGAAAAGCTTCCTCTCTCTTTTGTGATGATGTAAAGGTAGTGTTCCCAGGTCTGGTGCGCTTGGAATGAGTTTGGTCATTACGACTAGACGGCGTGTCAAAAATGTGATTTCCGTTACTTCACTGAAACCCTGACTACATGCTTAAAATGGTAGCCTCAAGGAATATGTATAACACTCACTTGGAGGGGACATTACGCTCTGATATTTATGTTGGCTGGCCTGCATGCTCGTTTTAAACATATCCTATTGGGATCTTTTGGATGACTTTTCGGATTTGGGGCCGAATCTTCAAATGTGTGGCAATTGCTCTCAAAAGTGAGACACAGAGGTGTGCAATGTATTATGCTTACATGCCTCAAAACCCGTGGTACTTTTGGGAAAACAGTACATTGCTGCTCTTGATAAATGCTTACTTGTTCTGTTTGCACTACTGCACCTGAAACTGGATGTGGATCCGCTCCCTGTGATTTGGGTACGTTTAATGGGGTATTTTGATGCGCAGTTCTGCAAACTCTTACTTCCATGCGTATGAGCGTGAATACCTCCTTTAATTATTAAATGGGCCTGCAAGATGAGTAAGAACTTCTGGGAAGCTCAGAGTTAATGCAGAAGAGAAGAGGACCTTTTGCTTTGCAAGCTTCTAGGAGGAAAGAAGGTATTTTACACCAACTGGCAAAGAACTTACAAGGCATACTTCCAAACCTTCAGAAAAAGTTTCCCACAAAGACTTTTTTTTTTTATTATTTTAAAGTCATGCTGCAGGAATTAAGTTGGAGATATCACTGACCGAAAGGACATTTTTTCTGAATGAGCCGAGAACCAAAGGAAATGACTCCGGGGTTTGAAATCCTTTTATTTCCTCTGTGGAAGATATCTGTGCAGCTGAAACGAACCCTTCTGGCTGGCTCTGAGCCAAACTTTATGGGAACTGAGATTAGGAAGTTCTATGGTCAAAATAGCCATTGAACAAATTGCTTCCACTTTAAAGCCTCAAATTTCCTGATAAAGCTACAGCATTTAACCCTTCCTTTTTTTTTTTTTTTCACTTGGGGGAACGACCAGCCCATTATTAGGCACAAACTGTTTATCCAGTTGTGGTCCCTGCAGTGCTCTCAGAATTGCCTGCAAAGCATTTGCTGATTTTTACTTTTATGGGAGATAGGCAGAGCAAAACCCAGAAAAAATGTGAGAACAGTTTCAGGTGATGTTTGGCACTAAAATAGCAGGAAAACTGCCATAAACAAGAAATCAGATTGCCAGCTGCACACGGCATTTTTGTCTTGCAGCCCTTTTTGAAGGGATGCTTTCTTTTGTTTTATGGTGGGGTTAGCTGGCTTGCTTGGCCTTCGAGAGCTAAATGAAGAGGCAGCAGCAATAGCAGTCGTGCCTCAAAGTGCCGTATTTACTCTAGAAAGCGCTAAAAACCAGTGTGCCATGACTAGAGCACCTCTGAACGCTGTGGCATGGGCCAGCTAATCTCCCGAGTAACAAAATACTTGAATTAGAACAATGAAATTCTACATTTTTGTTTATGGATTTCTTTCCCTGTTGCCTTCAAACCGTTTTGCCTGTAGTAGGTAAGGGCATGCTAAGGAAGGCCTGGAAGGGTGGCAAAGAGAGTCGGTGCTGGAATTGGGAACAAAGTCCGGGTGTGCTGATGTGTTCTTACCCCGCCGTGCTTGGGACTACGTTGGGGCCAGGCACTTCCGCACCCTACCTGTGTGCCCGTCCTTTCCCGCACGTGCCCATCTCCTTTTTTTTTCCTCGTGGGCAATGCTTCGAAGCAGAGCTTGTCCAATGTGGGTGTAGGCTGTGTTTTGGGTAGCTCTGGAAGAGGATGTTGGTAATTGTACCGCGGTCGTAGAGATGTGACAGGATGTGGCCGCATCCGTTCTTACTGTCCTCACCAGCACTGTGTTATTCCCCGAAGGGTACGTGCCTTTGTGCATACCATGCGTATTGTGCGTTAATGCCTTTGCACAACCTAAATTTAAAAGTCCTAAATCTTAGACAGGTATTTCCGTCATTTCACCTGAGACACTAATTCCCGAAATAATAAAACTCATTATTAGCGAGGGTTTTTTTTTCTTTATACTCAGCCTAAATTATACCACACTAATTAATTCGTCTCCCTCTTTGGTTTTTGCTTTTCACCCTTCAATATTATAGTTCAATGTTAAAATGCATTCCTCTTTTCTTGTATTGACTCAGCCCAACAGATATATTTTAGCTTCAGCAGTCTTTCCCCGTAAAACCATTCCTGAATATTCAGTGTTACCGTTCATCAGTGAACAAACCCTCTGGTATGTTTAGAAATTGCTGGTAGGAGAGTGATTAGAACAAGATGCGTTACCTCAGGTAAGTGTGTGAGTGACGTTATAAGCTGGGAATTTATGTATCAGTGCCCTTAAACCATTTTTGTTTGCTTTCTCTGGGGCTTTTTTTTTTGAGAGAGATTGATTGATCGTAGTTTTTATGATCAGATTTGAAAGCAAACCAGAGTCTGACACTTCTTAAACATACTTAGGATGTCCTATTTAATAAATATTTAGGGCATAGGTGATTTTACTAATTTGATGGTTTTTGAAATGTGTTCTATATGTGGGTGACCTGGCATGAACCTTTCAAAAGGTTCGGTTTGCATGGCTCTCCTTTTCAACCAGCACTATTTCTGGAATGATTTCTAAGCATTGTGAAGGCCCTTCCTTCCTATTCTACCCTTTGTTGTTGATAGGAATAATCAGCCTCTGTTTCTTAACGCCATTCTCTCGTGTATTTGTAGACAGCTATCATTTCTGCCCTCCCTCATTTCCCCCCCC
>NW_009610197.1:3543-90061 GCF_000690535.1 Cariama cristata
CCCCCCTTTTATTATCATCTGTGTCCTAGACATAAAATACCAGTGCAGGTGAATTTAAGCAACAAATGCTTAGTCTATCATTAGCCATCTGAATCTTGACCAAACCATCATTTCTTCTCTTCCTTCTTCCAAAAAGGGCATCTAGGATAATTTTTCCATTTAAAAGTCTTCCCTCCAGTTACGAAGGGGGCACAGTACCATCATGTATTACCAATCATCTTAAGAATAAAGAAAAAAAAAAAAAACCCCAAACAAAAAACCCAAGCCCAGGTCCCAGGCGATAAGTAAATAAATGCTAGAAAGAGCACATCCTTGTCATCTGGCAAGTATGGTATATACCACCACAAAAAGTAGGAATGATGTGGGCTTTGCCTGGAAAAAATCACTTGTTAGAGACTGTGTCTGTCAGGATACATTGGCCAACTCCTTCTGCAATAAATCCTGAAAGTTCCACAGAGCTTTATTTTTCTGTTAATCAGTCTTTCAAAATATTATCTGTGATTTTCTGTCACCTGACAAAGAGGAAATCCTCTCTGGACCATGTTCGCATGGAAGATGGATTAGGAGGAAAGGCCAAGTTGTGTGAGCGCAGTGGTGGTACTACTTGACCGGAGGAAAATGGCTGTAGGTCAAAAATAAATGCAGAGCAGGAGAAATCAGAATAAGGGGCAGTCTGAAAGGATACTCTAAAGTCATGCATTTTTAGTCCTTACCTTAGAGATGATGGAAGACTCCTAATTTATGCAAGAGGAGCAACTAGTAAGCTCAAACTGGAGAACTATCACAAATAATGGACTACTGTTAGCCAGAGAGGTTGTAGTTACTAGGCATGTGAAGTGGTTTTGCAGGGTCTGTATTTAAATGGATCAGCAATAGGACTAAATTATTAATAGTCAGGACTTTTATTCCTTAAAATAGTTTAACAAATTTAAGAACTCGTCACAGGAGGTCAGTTAGTCTATTTTGGGGTCCTTTCATGGAAACTGAAGTTACAGGAGGAGGGAGGGAGAGGTGGTCTTTTATCCACAGTCCCAGAGGGAAGTGTTGGCAAAGCTAGGATTAAACCTTCTGAATTTTCTTTGGTGCTCCATGTGCATCTCGTGAAACTCCTTACAAGTGTCTCCAGGAGGCGAAGAACTCATAAAAACCATTTAGACCAGAAAAAGACTGCATTAATTGGTGATTAATTAAGAAAACTAAAACACGGAGTCCTGGCAAGTGATATATAATTACTGAATGGTAAATATTTAGTCTGCATTTTAAAATCCTGTGTGGTAAACTGGAGTTTGAAAATTGAGATGACCCCTTTAATTCCATGTTTTTCATATTGTACGATTGTAGGAAATGTACTGACTTCTGGCCATGCGAGCTACTAGAACTACTATGAAAATTCCAAATTTATCTACTAAAAATATGCGGCAGTAGCCCTCATGCAGATAATAGCTACGGTGACTCAGGTAAATAAAAATGTAGTAGTAGTGCTGGATAAATATTCAAAGATATGTTCCCACACATATGCTTTTGAATTGATAAGGAGTTTATTGTGGCTGTACATCTTTGTGGTCATTCTCCATTAATACTGGTATGCAGCGAGTTTCACTGCTGTCAGTGTTCGTGGAAAGTACCGTTTAGATTAGTGAGAGACACGTTTTAGTCTTGGGGGGAGCAGAATATTCCATCAGCGTTTGCCATCAGAAAGCAGGAGCCTGGTCACGGTATTTTGCTGTTTGAAATTTAAACTCGATGAGCTCAGCACTGTGTTTTTTCTGGAGAGAATCAGATGAACTGCTGAATGTAATGTCACACAATGACAGGTTTTTGATAGTTAAAAAAAAAAATTCAGACAACTCTATATCCTTTTAAATGATTGACTGGAATGCCTATGTTGTTCCTGGGAAAGCTTAAATATGTGTGTGTATGTGATGTAAGAAAGTACACAAAACTTGATATTTAAGCAGGCCGCTTTCTTGCCTAATCTTATCACGGAGCTCTGAAATAATGTTGTTGTAACAAATTGCTAGGAATTATTTATTAATATTATAAATATATGACTTTTACAACTCCTCTCATTTTAAAAAATATTAAGTTGTTTTGAAGTGGACATTTCTGGAGGGTGGAGCTTGAAGAAATTCCTAATAGAACTTCTGGTGAAACATTAGTGCTTATTCATTTACAGATATGGCAATAGATTTTTCTGATTTGTAAACACTTTTGAAAAATACTGAATTTTCATTTGAACATTTGGTAGTAAAAACAATCATTCTGTAAAGTGCTGATTTCCTGGGTGGTTTAAGTGACCACAGGTGGCTGTTTTGCACATGGGAAATACTGTAGCTGTGTAACTGTTGTGATTGAATGTGGGAGGTATAAACTCTCTTAAACTACAAGTATCTTCTTATCAGACCTATCTTTTCAAAAGCGCAGAGTTTGCAGCAGTTCCTATCAGTCTAACTTTAGTTTCTCCCTCCTTCTCCCTCCTCCTTGTTGGTTTTTATTTTTTTGGTAACTCTTGATCTGATTTCCTAATCTATTGTTGCAAGCAAAGCTAACACACATAAATCCCACGAGCATCTCTGTCCCCACGTTTACAGCTTCGAAATTGCTATTCCTTGACTGATAACTCTTTTCTTGAAACCACCCAGGCAGAGGTATTGCCAGTGGAAATCAAGAGTCATTCTTCTAATGTCATTACTTACTACATTGCCATGAAACTTGTTTGGTAGTAGCGAGCCCCTCGATGCTCAGAGGTGTACGATCTTGCAGAAGGATCGAGGCAGAGCTGATGCTGCTACCTTTCATAGTAAAGGATTAGAAGTGACAGCCAGCTCTTCCCTTGACTGACTTAAACAATCGCTATCAAAATGAGTATAGTCGTGCTGCATTCAGTCATTTGGTGGGTAATATATGCGAACACCAGTGATGGGATAGAGGAGATAGTGTTTTATATTCATTGGGCTACGTAGTTGGGAATCTGCTAGTCACTTGTCTCCCATGCTGTTATTTTCAGTAATATTCTTCACGTCGAAGCTTGTTCCAAATGTCTGAAGTAGTGGGGAGAGGGGGATGAAATTCTCTTCGCGGCACTCTCCGCATATTTTTTTGAGTGACAGGTTGCTTAACTCCTCTCTGCTTCAGTGTTTCCCCATCTGGTATAAATGAGGATTATCTGTCTGTCTTGGATCCCTCCATGGCTTGTGTTGCTGAAGTACCAGAGTGCCTCGCAGTCTTGGATGCATTTGATCTCCCAACACCCCAGGATGTGGGAGAAGTACCATTAATCCCATTTTACAGAACTTTTGCAGAAAACGTGTGGTAGGGCAGATTTTCCAGGTCAGTGTTTGCTATGAGACATTTTTCCCTCTGGGTGACCGTATAGAATAGTCAGAGAAGGTGGAAGATACTGAAAGTAATATTTGCTTTTTGTTATCGTCCTGGGTGAACAGGTCAATTGAGTAGTTGAGTTGGCTAACTCAGAACTTACTGCCTGTCGTAGCCAAGGTAGGCCCTGCCTACGTTATAATCAGGACGGTCTTTCAGGAAATAGGCCGTGACACTGACCACACCACTGGTATTTCTCCATGAGCTGTAGGTATTGCTAATCGTGATTAGAGCTGGGTGGCCAAAGGTGCTGTTCGCACAACAGCCTAGCCGCTGCGTTTCCTGGACTAAAGAAGACCAAGTCCAGAGAGCGAACACAACCTTCCTTTTTATCTGTGGGATAGTGCCCAGTGTAAGGATGGGGATATGACCACGTTTTAGTAATGTTTAAAATAGACTCGATCTTGTGTTTGCCATTAATTTAATAATTAATAATGTAAACCACGTGTAGGATAAAGTAAGTGTCTTGAACTTGGCACGCAACACTGACATGTTCTCCAGCACCAGAGGGGCTCTCATGTTGGTATTGCAGACTTACAGGAAAGACTGTTGTCTTTGTGGTTGGAGTTGATGCCTTTCTTTCCCAAACAAATTATCCTGGGGGATGTGTACACAGGAGTGAACGTGCCATGATTCTCGGAGGAAGCTGTGAAGGAGCTGGGGGGAAGGAGCCCCAAGGAAAGCGAGGACTGTCCTGAGAAGTGTTGGGAGATGCTCCCAGCTCCTGGGGGGGAACAGGATCTGGACTTGAGCTCAGCCTCGCAGCCCTCTTTTTTTTTTCCTTTAACCAGCAAATTGCCAGGGCAAATGCATTTGCTTCTGGGACACTGAAGACAGAATGAAGTCCCAGTACAAGTTGTGATCAGATGCTTCCCAAACTCTCTGTACAAAACTGTCATTAGGAAGCACAGGTCCTAATTCAATATCACCGGCGTCTTTTATTTCCTGATGGGTGGGGATGGTTCAGGACAATAGCATTCCACACTTGCTCCTCTCTTCTCCCCTCTGTCAGCTCTCTCAGCAGGCGACAGATACTATGGCTTTCTTTCCAAGACCTTTGTGACTTCTGGGACACATGTCTTTTGAAGGTACCTGTACTTTCTTGGGACTCTTCAGATTTGCCCACAGAATTGAAATTCAAGAGATCTGTTTGGCTACTTAGTGTATGCTTGCATTTGCAGGGGTTATTTGCTCTGTGTTAGTGCAGAACATTCTGGTATATGTGTTTGTATAGCCAGGTTTATTTTGATTTTTATAAAGCCTAGGTGAGATTTTGGAATTGGCCACGATACAGTACTGGGGCTTATGCCTGTTACTGTTGCATTGCCCAAAGCGCATCCAAAAGAAGGTGCCTCTAGTTCAGGGATCGCTCTTTTTGTCCTTGCTCAGGGTGACGGACGCACACATCTGCCTCCCCTGGGGTGTCTGCACGGGGTGGTCCCAGGGCACGGCAGGACGAGTGTTTTCAAGGCCCCAATTTACTCCTAGGGTTTTTCAGTATGCGGGCTGCGGGCTGGGGCTCAGCCTTTGTTTCCTCCCTCCTGCTAGAGCCAAGGACAAACTCCTCTCTCTCAATACATTAAACCTGTCAATGTTTGACATAAGCAACCAGAAGATTGATGAATGGAATGTGAAGCAGCTGGTTTGGGGGGCGTGTTGTTTTGTTATTGATGGGCCACAATTTTTTAACAACAGAACCTGTTTCAAAGGTGTCTTTTCAGTGACTAAGGTATTTTAAAAGAGAAAAACCAGTTCTGTCACGAACACCCATGGTGACTCGTCCTGCGGGTCACCGTTTCTGTGCGAACCTATAGATATCCGTCGTTAATGACTTCTAGTGAAGGTGCTGGAAGGGTATTTGATACAGGCATTTCCAGTAGCTTTATAAAAACGTTTTTTAGGCGGTGGTCGAGCATTTGGAAGTCAGGGATCCTGTGTTCTGCTCTGAAGCATGAGAGGACCCTCGTCAGTGTTTACCTAGGATTATAGCCAGCGCTCTGGGCATGGAAGGGCCGTTCTGAGACGCAACAGGGTTTCTTCTGTTGATCCAGATCCTACTTCTTTCCCGGCAGAAGGGAATACTTGGCCACCTTGTAGGGTGCAGGGTGTGCAACTGGTTCGCCTCTCGCTAACTGGCTCCCTTCGTCTCTGCTCCGGTAAAACTTGCCTGCTTTTACAGAGGAGGCAGCCCACTTCACCTGAAATTCTGCAAAATCTTTCCTCTGGAAAGGCCTTCTTGAATCACAACCTGGTATTTTGTACCTGGAACAAGTCTTTTCAGCCATCTGCCTTTGTATAAGCCTTATATTTGCTAATGATTTTATGTTGTATTTTTATGAGACATCGTGTGAAGGGCTGAAAGTGTGGGACTACTGACGAACATATCGGAGTAGACTGTTCCTGACTATCAAATCTCTTTAAATATTCTCTCTTATGTGTGGCAATAATTAACGATTAGGAAGGGGAAATTCTATTTTATAATTATTTGTTTGGCAGGAAGCTTTTCCTAGGAAGATAAGTAAATACCAAAGGAACAGTGGGTTGAAAAATATTGTGCAAAGTTTACGTAAACAAATTATGCGAAGATAAACAAAAAAAAATCCAGAGTGTGGGCTTTTGGCTCTTGATTAATGAGCTTTTCCGGTGTTTTGCTGGACAGGATCACTGCGTTACACCATGCTGTGTACAAAACCCTTCTAAGGCTTTGTGCATCTGTTTCTGGAACTCTCTCACCCAAGATATGTTTTTATTTAAAAATCCTGATGTGTATCAGTAAGTGAAGTGGGCAAGTAGGTCTTGGTGTAACTTTGAGGTCATTGGAATTATACCAGAGGAGACTTTGGTCCCAGCATCTCTTCTCTTGCAGATGGCCACCCAAGTGCAGTAGCAGTGTATTCCTAAGCACGGATGTTTATTTTTAATCGATTTTTTTAGGGTAAGCTTAACACTTGTTGAACTCGTATTCCTGTTGTATGACAAACTGGGGCAAACGCTCCTTATTCAAAGCCTGTGTAGGCAATGAAGAGTGATCACATCCCTGTTCGTAACGTAGGGCAAACCAATTCCTGTTCTCTTTCACATTTCAGGAGAAGAGGAAGTTTGTTTGTTTGTTTGCTTTTTAAAGCTCCAGGACTATCATCTGAAACTTATACATTGTTATGGCCCTTGGGATCATCGGAGACAGAATTCAGATGGAAAGATTTCCATTGAGCTTTTGCTTTAAACCACAGGCTTTTATTTTGTCTCTAGATTCTGGAGTGCAATGAGAACCCACATTGTGTCACAAATAAACAGAATTAAACCTAAGGGAAAGAAGAGACTCCAGTGACTAAATCGGGATGTTATAATTACATATGACAAATACATATGTTCAGTAGGTTTTTGGTTTTGGAATCCAGAATCTGGCGGCAAGGATAACGTAGTGGTTATTTTATCAGTGCTAGCCCCAAATGCTCTGTTACGCTTACACCCCACATTAAAGCGACTTGTGGATTTGCATTTTCAGCGTGTTTTGCGTGTTTGTTTCAGTTCTTTAACAGTGCACTGATTCAGCTATCCTGAAATAACACATGGATAACAGCTGTAGGAAATCATGCAAAAATTTTATTAAGCACTAGACTCTGAAATTGCCTTTTTCCACTACAAATGCACTGACATCTGGGTCATATCTTCTGGTTAATTCCATTGTGCCTGACAGTGTAACACGCGAACAAACAAGAGGGGAAAACAACACAAAATGCACAAAAAAAGAAAATAGAAAATCAGTGTTCCTTGTGTTTTGGACACTGCACTCCAGAATATTGGTCAGATTTTCCTAATAAATCTATCTGAAAGTCTGACTCCTAGAGGGGATGGCTATGGAAAGTCAGTGTGACAGAGCTGGCCACTGCTATCCTGAAGTTTTGAGATGTATTATTTTCTACCAGTCAAATTAAAATTGCAGAAAGTTATAGCCAGAAGGTAGAAGCAGGTGTCCTCCATGGGTCTTGTTACTGGGCATTGAAAGTAAAAGGGATCAGAAACCATTCTCAAGTTTTCTGAAAACTTTTACAGTGAGAGATGATCGTAATTTCAAACAGACTGTAACAGACAAAGCAACAGAAGTGCCAGCTGTGTAATGATTGACTGTCTGAATAGCCTGAAATTTATATCTATGCAGGTTTTTTTATAAAATTGAGATTTGTACATCCACTTCTTACATAAGCTTTTCAACGCTAATCTGTCTTTTAATTTGCAGAGGTTAACATGAGAAAAATGTAGGTGTCCTTAGAAGTGAAAAAATACCACAATGAAATACGTTGTCTTTCTTCATTAGTTACAAAACATATTTCTTACAGGCTTCAAATTATCAATGACAGCTAGGTAGTATAAACCTGTGGTTGTGAGAGATAGTTGGTGTAATATTAGTGTAAATTCTGCAGTTTCAACTGAGATTAAAATGGGGCTTTATAAAAATAATACTTACAGAAGATGGAGCTGGTAAGAATTTATGTAGTCCATCCACCTGATCTTAAGGCAGGCTTAACAGTATCTGATTTATTTCCTGGTTATTCCTACATCCTATCCCCAAAGAGTTCCATGATTGGGATTCCTGAACATTCCCAGGCAATCCATGCAATGCTTACCCACAGATTTTTTTCCCTGACATCTAATTTATTTTCCTTGCTGTGTTTTAGGCTACCGTTCCCAATGAACACAGGGAAACTAGTTTTACCTTTACACATTGCAGCAAGTGTTAATTTGCCAGAAGACTGTTATTCTGTCCTCTGCCTTCTCCAACAACTGACCCCAATTATTTCAGTCTTTCCTCTTAGCTCATACTATCTAAGCTTGTAATTATTTTTCTGTTCTACTCTGGACTTAACCAGTTGGTCATGAAATGTGGTTTTTGTAAATAGGCACAAACCTCCAAACTGAATCGTGGAAGGATTATTTTAGTTGGTTTTTGCACCACTTTCCTGTTCGCACATTGCGGTAAGATCTGCTCTATGGCGTTGTTCGGTTTGCTAGCACTACGAACTCCAGCATGTGTTTTTCAAAGCTGTTGCCAGGCGGTCATTCCCCTTCTTAGTTAAAAGTATGTCCCCTGTATGACCTAAGTATCATCTCAGATTACTTTTGTAGCAAAATCTCTTCTTACCACTTTTTGTTCTTGCTGTTTATATGACAAAGTCAACAGAGGAAGGAGGGAGGGAGCGAAGACTCAAATGAGCAAGTTACCGTAAGGCGGCAAGTTCTCGCACGCTCCTCGGTGACTGTTCAGGTCCGCGCAGCGCTCGCTACGTTGCGGTAAATGCAAGTTATTTATGAGAGAGGTTACCTTCGGCAAAGGAGCAGCGAGCTGCTTTGCATTTTTCACGGAGTGAGGATTTGCAAATGGGGGGTAGCCAAACAGATGATGGACGGTAATTTGTTCCTGTGTCGCTACTTCGGTTTCATCCTGAACGATAAGAAAAACTAGTTAACCACGTTTTAAATACAAAGGCCTTTATAAGCATACCATCTAATGTAGTGGACAAGGTTTCTCATCAAAATTAAAAATGGTAATGAGGAATTTTAAATTGTGAATTATTTTTATTCTTGCTATTTATTAGTGATACTTTTTGAGCCAACTTGACTGCAGGGCACTCAGAAATTTTCTGGCAGTAAGGAAAAAGAATCTTTCTATTTTTAATAATTCAGTTGAAATTTTTAGTCATCCAGTTAAAATTACTTGGAGAGGAATCCACAGTCCTGTTTTAGAAAGTCATATTTGAGCTCTGAGTCCCATTTTAAGGATCCCCCCCCCTCCCCTTTATGGGCAAGAGAAATTCAGAAGCTTTTTTAAAGGGACAGGGGGGAAGAGAGAGACATCTGATGGAACCCCCCAAAGCTGCATACAGTGAAGTTGCAGGGATGGCTACAGACAGATCTTCCCACGCAAGAGACAGTTACATGTTCTCTGTACGTACAAAGGGCTGTTGCAGATGAGGTAAGTGATTTGGTTTTATGGTTAAGCACCTAGTTTTAAATACCTGTTGTGATATCTAAAGAGCCTTTGTATGTCTGCCCGAGATTTTTCCGTGAACAAACATCTTCAGGCACTGGTGATACCACTTGGTTCAGCTGCCTGGAAGCTTCTGCTTCTCACAACAGTTAACTCAGAAGCACTTAGAAACTAGTTGGGTCTACACGTACTTAGTATTTAGTGTCAGTGTGCACACAGATGTTCTGGAAATGCAATTATTTTCTATCCATGTGTGGGTTTAATGGGATTTCCGAATAGTTCAAGGGCTCATTTTTTCCAAGATGCTGAGAGAAACATGAACTCGTTCACACAGTGGCTCCAGATTGCTTTACCTAAGCCTTTTGCCTTGGTTCACCATCTATTGATGTGCAGTATGAAGCACTGGACAGTATCTAAGGAGAGAATAAGAATATCCTTTAATCGAGTAAAAAGTCAATAAAACACATTTTTAAAATGAGCCTGAGGACACGAGCTATTTTTCATAAGCCCGGCTCTTTCTTTTTCGGTCCTCTTTTCTCTCCAGTCAGGTTTTGTTATTAAGCGCTGTGGCTTTTTAATCAAAGCCCACAGTTAGCCGGAGTACATTTTGATGCTGGCTGTGGCCCAAGCGCAGGCTGCCGAGGCCGCACATGGCCGGGGAGCCCAGAGAAGCGTTCCTCAACTTGGACCTTTTGTCCCAGCTTGCTTCCTGTTGACCGAGGAGCGGCCCTTTGCCTGGCTTCTGGTCAGGTTGTTCACACAGAAGAGAGTTCAGTGTTTCTAAGGGCAGCGAAATCCTGAAGCAGATTAAAAGTAGTATGTGATGCTCTTGGAGCCAGAATGCTGGCTTTTTTTTTTTTTTTTTCTTTGTGGGTTTGCTAAAGGACAAAGGTCGCGAGGACGGGATAGAGCGGTTTGGTGTGCTGGGGTGTAATTACACTCCTGCTAGGGAAGAACGGCACAAGATATTTACTGGCTGACTGTTCTCTTTAATGGCAGGGTTGAATCCCTGACCATATGTAAAGCCTCGTGAAAATGTACTGTTACTTGTCAGAGTACCATTTTAATGCAGTTGCTACGACTCTGTTGCACTATGTCCAGCTTAAGCACGGCGTTTAGTAGCTGGAGGAAAGGCCTGGGTTTGGACATGTTCTTTGATGCAAAGCCTGTAGTATGGTGTGTTCATCATGTTATCTGTAAAATCTCATTGTCTAGCTCTTTTCCTCTGCTACGTGCATGTGTGATGCATGTATAGATACATGTATAGATGCATACATATGTATTTATATGCACATATGAATATTCATAATAATTTCAGTGTTTATCATCAGAGCAGAAATTTCGTTGTAGCTGCAGCAGTACAATGATAGAGGGAGCCCTGAAAAAGTCATTTGTGCCCCAAAGCTCTCCTCTCTCCGCTCTCCTCTCTCCGCTCTCCTCTTCCAGCTGTGTGAGCTGGACTAGAGAAAGTCACTCCTACTCCCTGCAAACATTATGTAGGCTTTGCCTTGCTTGTTTAGTGCTTATGGCAGAGAGGAGCAGCATTGTAGTGAATGCTGCTCCCTGCTCAGTTAATCCCTTCTGCACCGTTCTCCTGCACGCAGGTATTTTGCTGCTGTCCTGAGCTACTAGGGATTGATATGAGTAGGAGATGCCTTAACTACCCGGCCTTGGTGGACCATTCAGGAGGGTAAGATGAAGGCTTACAGGATTCAATGACGAGAAGGAAGACGAGGCTGAACCCCAAACCCCGCTTCCTGAGAGCAGGCTTGTGGCACAGCCTGCCAAGGGCTGCTGTTTGGGTCACCTCGCTGAGCGCCCCAGGGCATGGGACACAAACGCCTGTTTATACAGGCAGGGGTGGGAGGAATTAACCCAACATTTTCCATGCCCAGAGCTCAGCCCGCTGAATAAAGGTCCAAAAACTGTTGAAGGGCTTTTTGTGTGTGTGTGATTTTAGTGATTGAAAGCGTAGGTTTTTCTAGAATTTCCTAGGGTGCATCCGGGTAAAGTTGAGTAGGAAGGAGCATGGTTGAGTGAGGGTTTAACAGGAAGGCAGCTCACAGCAATACAGAAGTAGGTTATGAGTCCTCGTGCGTCTCTCTCATTCCTCACTTCTCTGTCTGCATTCCTGAGAGACTCCTTCATATCACAAAGCCCATTTGACTTATGACCTAAAACAGATTTTTTTTTTATTTTTTTTTTTCCTCTCCTAGCTCATCAGAGGTGAAAGGCTAGGGCAGTATCCTGCAGCCAACCTCGCTTCCACATTTTAAACACTTCAGTATTTGCAGATAATTTTCCACTGTCAAGATACCTGCTTCCAATGGCTGGAGGATAAGGGGAAATTGTGGGGTCGATTACATATTTTCAAAAAGTCTGCACAAGAAATCATAAAAAGTTCTTAATACTAAACGTTTTTTAAAAACTAAGGGGAAAAAACGCTGGTCACTTTTCTAATTGGAGAATGCCATTAGTTGTTCCTATTGTTTATCAATATAATTTAATTTATTGCTGGCATTTTTACCCTCTATACATTTCTGATATCATTGTATTTTTAACATCATGGCTATAAAATTATCGTAAAGGGAGAAAACTAATGCTCTATGCTTATGGGAACAAACATTATTAAGTATGGAAAATGAAAATGGTTTTGATTTTTTTTCCTTTTTTGTTGGATCTGAGTTTTTTAGTTGGTATTTGTTCCACGCTACTTTTCACTTTGTAAAATACTTTTATATTAATAAATAGCTGAGCTTATTAGACATGGAAAATGATCGCTCCTCCAGATGTTAGGACTCAAGAACCATCTTCTTTGGAGCCAGACCACCTATCCACGCAGTTATTTCTCTGATTTTCATGTCACCTTTATGGTTTTGGCATGGGCAGCCAGACAAATTAGCCCCCATTAGTCCATTTTTTTCCCTCAGCTTCCGAGGTTTTAGGTGCCTGACAATCACTGTGCAACCTAAATCTTGGTCTGTAGAGTTATGAAGCCAATAGATTGCGTATAATAAAAAGGAAAGGGCCAAATTGCTCTAGAAGTACCCAGATGTAAAAAAAAAAAAGGGGGGGGGGTGGTGGATTGTGAAAAGGAAGGCAAGAGAAGGCAATATATGTGTTTGCTGGAAATGGGTTGGTTTTTTTGGTCTTTGGGCAAGACCAGCGGGCACCAGTGATGACTGGAAGCTGAGACGCAGCAGGTCTTTTCAAAGTTTGAGTATTAGAGGGCTTCTTCAAAGTATGTCCGTTCTGAAGGACTGCGAAGGAAATGCAGTGCTATGGGAAGTGACTGCAGTTAAGAGGAAACCTTCAGTCCGACCCCGGTGGCCACAGTACTGAAAGGTTGGTATGAAATGGGTGAGGATAACCTGCGTACGCACGCCAATGGCGTGAGGGACACCAAGAGCACAAAGTTGCTGGCTCCTAAATGGCTGAAAGGATAAATGCTCAATTTGCACACACAAAGAAAATATTTCTTTGACAAGGCGTGTTGAATTACACCCAGGGAAAATTCTACATGCCCTTAAAAAAAAATAAAAATCAATATACTGTTCTACAAACATATTTTTATTCCCTGGTTTCAGTGACTTCTGTAAGCTGCGTGTCTGATGTCTGGCTTCCAGGTCCAAGCAGCAATGATACATTAAATAGCTGTGTTTTTTAAAAAACAATCTGTTTTCTTTTTGACGTAAGTGAAATATTGAAGCATCTACTGACAAGCTTGTTAAATTAGTTGCTTTTTATTGGATGTCATTGGTGAAGGAAGAAATATGCGGTCAGTACAGATGTGTGCTTGAATGCTCAGGGAAATAACTTTAAGGTGGTAGGATGTTGATCATATTGCTTGGCCTTTTGGGCCAGTTCAGAACATCTGCACAGCTGAGCCGAGTTGTGTTTTTACTGCTTGGACAGCAAAGCTGATGTGTTAATACAGAGTTTGAACTAATGGAAGGACTATGTTCTTGGCTATCGTTAAAAAGCCAGGAATGCAAATCTTTCCCAAACATAAATGTTCTTGTCTGTAAATATTTTAATTATGTGTAGTTACAGATATCCATCTTAAACAGAAGACCCTCAAACTCCCACCCTAAAATCTCTGCACGGTTTTTTGGCATCTAAATTGTCTCTTTTTTACCAGTTATTTTATTTTTGGAAGATGCATGTGAGCAAGGAGTGTCAGCTGGAACAACACTTCCGTGAATTATTTTAAGTTAGAAATAAGCTTTTGCGTAGTACTTTCCTATGTCCATTTGGAGTGCTGGTTCAGTAGTTTTTTTACCCTTTGAGGTCCAACTTCTGTCAGCTGCAGTCAGCAGTGAATTAAGACACTTGGATGAAAGAGGGCAAAAAATGGGTTTCCTGTCTCTTAAGACTTTTTGAGGATTTCTTCACCTAGTCTATATTGGGATGAACCCGAGATTTTTTGCAGTGGACCTAGGAGAAGAGAAAGATGTGGGGAAAAAAGTGTGCTGCTTTCTCAAATCTGAAGAAAAGCTTGTCAGTGCAAAAGTATTTTTTCTAACCATCCGTTGGTCTAATGAAAGGTATTTTCTCTATACCTGCTTCTCTCTTGTCCTTAGCTTGGCGCTGTTAACAGTGTCATAAGCACGAGAAAGAAACACACCATCCAGACAGCTGGCCAAGAGGTGAAAAACTCCGGTTGGAGCTCTGGGTCTGAATCAGTGCCCAGCGCGATCTCTTCCACCCCTCCCCGAGGTTGCCCTGACCTTCAGGCTACTCTGCTGCCCTTACCCCTCTTGCAACGTTGAGTAGAAATTACGATGTGGGGGTGAAGGGTCTGTGGAAACCACTTTATTGTTTTGCGTTAATTTAAAGGGATTGGAGTATTTTTCAGAGGAAAACAATTTGTCTGGCAACTTCCCAGTCCATTCTGCTGTTGAGCCTGCAATATTTGTGTATGCCTTCAGAAGAAGTTGCAGCAAAATGATGAATGCCTCGGAGGGTCGATGTGTTGGATTATATAGCCCAGGAGAGTGAACGTGCCTGGGTCCGGGGCTGCTCGCAGGCTGCACGCGATCTGAGGACAGCCCGAAGCGGGCCGGCTTAGTCTGCACCACCAGTAAGAGTATAACAGTAGAAAGAATTAGAGCAAACGGGTAAGAAGTTCACTAGTCTTGCCTAGAAGTTTAGTTTAATGAGAAGAAGAAACCATCCGACTTTTAGATGTTTATTGACCACCTGCACACAGCGAGTTGTGACCCCGACCACTTGAAATTGTGGGGCGTTAAAAGATGGATATTGACTCCCCTGGGAAGTAGAGAAGTCAAAGCCTCGCGCGCAGGAGCATCTAGCAAGAGGTCATAGCAAGATGTGGGAAAGCCTTCGAATTAGAAATAAAATAGCTCTAGCAACTAGTATAAACACTGTAAGATGTAAGGTTTGTGACTGATAAGAGGATTAAAACATTGCTCTGCCATTAAACATTGTGCGCCTCCCGTCCTCCTCCCTCAGATTAAAGTCCCTCTTTAAGCCGAGGCATTTGGGTGGTTACCAGTTGAACATTAAGAGGAACATGCTGTCAAACGTTAACTCTAAATTAAGATGTTTGTTATATTAAGTGATTATCTCTTTAGGTGTATGCCCCCGAATGAATATCTATAGAGAATCTTTTATAAATAATTCTTTCGGAAAATGGTAATGATAAAGTGACTTGTTAAGGAAGAGAGGACAAGGACTCATTCCCTGTGGTGATGCTTTGTTTATTCTAAAGGGTATAAACAAATGGTGTGATAATTCCTTCTCTGGAATAGAAAGGCTCCCTTCAACACACAGATTTGACCAGGTTTTTCTTTCTGGTTTTGCTAAGCCTCTATAAAAAGTGTACTAATTCTCTTCCCTTTTATCTAGAGAAATCATCCACAATATCATAGTTAAAGTGATCATTAACTGGGGATTCCAGAGGCTTGATTTTATTCATTTTCACGTTCTTCTGTGCAGAGCGGAATGCTGTGCTGTGATTGATCTGTCTCTCTAAACTGGTGCATCTTGTATAACACATCTGCTTTCTTTGGATCTAACTCATTAGGCTTTCTGAGAATACCTTGGGTGAAATGTTGAAGGGAAACCGTACACTTAACCACGCACGGCCTGTATGAATGCAACATATTGTCTTGGGTCGGACATATGGTAGGGTAGCAGTTGTTATCCGTTCCACCAGCCCTCTCAAAATGGAGCCAGTACTGCTGCGATGCCTCGTGCCAGTGCTGTCAGAGACACCTCCTTTCTGATACAGAAGAGCTATCAAAGGTCTCGTATGTGATTTCTAGCTCGATGTATCATGACCACAAGATCCTGTGATGTGCCGTTGTTCCATTTCATTTCCTTTAAATAAGTGGGAAGATAAAGATCTCCTTGAGACTGAGGTCAGGGGAGTATTTCTAACAATATCTCAGACGGGCTTTACTGAAAACCCTGATTTTCTAGAACTGAAGACACAAAACCTCAGAATCCAATTTTAGCTACATCACTGTAAATTAGAATAATCCCTCATACCCTCAGTGTTCCCCAGGTATACATTAAAATCGGAGTCTGGTCAGTAGATTTCAATTTCAAATCTTCAGTGTGGTGACAAATTAATTACAAGTAGATAAGCTCTGATTACCCATCAAGCTTCAAGTATAGCTCCACAGTTTTCATCACTTCTGCTAACATATCTGCTGACACAATGTGTCGTTGTCTAGACTCGATGAACAGTTATAATAAGAATATCACATTAATTAATGTTGTTGTAAAAAAAAAAAAAAAAGAAACGGGGACAGATTTGCTGCCTCAAATGAAAATAATGTAAAGGGAGGAAGAGGGCGAAACTATCATCAAACCTAACCCAAAATGTAACCACAACAGTTGTGTGTTTTGATAGCCATAGTTAACAGAAACTGGGAAGCTAAACTTGGCAGTTGAATGCAGCCTATTTAATTGGTAGAGAATGTAATATTTTACATGTACAGTTGACGCTAATATATGATTTTTGGCAATTTCCAGAATGCTTTTTTTTTTGATCAGAAAATGTGTTTTGCCTGTCTTAATAGTTGCACGAGATGACTTTAAAGTGCTTCTAGTCTGGTGCAATAACATTAGTCCTTTGTGTAGCACAGTGTCCTACAGCGTGCGTAATGACAGTGTAGTTATCATAGCTGTTAACAAATGGGGCTTAATGGTTGCTTCAGTTTTTATGACTCAGCTGAGACCCTTTAAAAATTGTACTGTAAACTCATTAGATGTAATTTGAATTGGAAGTTCTAGAAATAGATTCTAGCTGATAGACTTTGTTGATAGTCATAGAGCAAAACAATTAATCCCTAGTTTATTTATTCTGGTGGGTTGGTTTTGTGTTTGTTGATACCTCACTTGTTCTTGTTTCTTTCTCTGAAGACCTGTTAGGGTTGGTTTTTTGTTTTTTTAAGGGAGGCAGGAAAAAAATCTGTTTTGTTTGTGTGAGTTCAGGTTTGAGGAGCTTAAACCACCCGATTTTCAGTTCTGCTTGCTGCCAGCCCTCACTATCCTGGTAAGCTGTGCTTTTTCATGGATGTGAGGCAGACTGGTATAAACAGCCGTCCCCCTAGTAAAAAATCGAAGCATTGGATCAGTGTTGACAATTTTTTATTTTTTTTTTTCCTTGAATGCTAGTAAATAGTGGCTGAAGTTCATGTGAACAAGGATGTTTAGAACAGTATGTTTTGGCTGCCTGACTCTCAACATGAGGCAATGTGTAATTCACATGAACTTTCTGCAGAAATTTCTGGATCACATACCAAATGCAGTGCTGGCCTTGTAGCACAGAGACCCTGATTGAAGCCCAGCTCACAGTTCCACACAGACTCATTTTTTCCAGGCTAGTGCTCTTTCCAAGAGCACAGAGCACAAGCGAGTAGTTAGTTGATGCTTGGCTCATCGGCTCTTCAGTGTTAGGATAGAGAAATAGTTTTCCTTCCAGCGTTCACCGTTCTGAATGGAGATGCTCGGCAGAGTCGCTCAGCTTTGGTAAGAACCAAAAGCATCCCCTCATTAAAATATTCTTTGCGAAGTATGCAGAGTATCGCCTGGATGAGCTGGGCGCAGGCACGTGAACTGAGGGGTGGACGTGAGCCGCTAATTAGGCACGACCAAATCAACCTGGGATTTAGAGCACTGTATGGGTCAGGGCCAGCAATGGCTCCTGCTCCAGCAGTGATTTACGACACTTCCTCAAACACGAAACATCTGGGGAGAGAGGTCAGCGGAGTCCCTTCGAGAAAGCGCACGCAACAGGGTGGCAGAGGAAGGCGACGCACGTGAGAACTGCCAAAATTTTGTGTAAGCCTTTTTAGCATTAAAAACAGCAAACAAATAAATAAACGTTGCTTCCTCTCTCCTTAGCCAAACATCGTGTAATGCTCCTGATGGATAAGGTCATTATTTTATTTTTCCCCGATAATGAGGTCTCATTTGGTTTAATCCTATGGCAAAGCAACCTGCCAAATTAGAGCCCCAGCTCCTGCCTGATCTGTTATGTCATTATTTCCGCACACCCCTTGTTTTACCACATAGTACATTTTATTTGGTGTAGTGAGCCTTTCTGTTATGATACTTGCTGATACGGAACATATGATATTGTGACTAGTCCACGTTTTCTGTCATATTTCACTAGCATAACCTTGCAAGTGGTATGAAAGGCTTTTACACCTGTCAGAAAGGCTTACTTAACTCATATGTTAGAGCTACTGCAAAACCGGCTTGCTGAAATGAGCTGCAAATTCAAAGCAGCATATTGAATTTTGTAATTTATTTGTTCACAGCACAGGTCAATTAATTTATTTCACAGTGATGTAATATTTAATATTTGAAAAAAATAGTCTTGTGGTTTAACCCCAGCCGGCAGCTCAGTCCCACCTAGCCACTCGCTCGCTCCCCCCCCGGTGGGATGGGGGAGAGAATCCGAAGGGTAAAAATGGGAAAACTCGTGGGTTGAGATAAAGGCAGCGTAATAGGGGAAGCAAAAGCCACGCACGCAGGCAAAGCAAACCAAGGCGTTCACTCCCCACTGCCCACGGGCAGGCCGGCGTTCAGCCATCTCCAGGAGAGCAGGGCTCCATCACACGTAACGGTGACTTGGGAAGACAAACGCCATCACTCCGAACGTCCTCCCCTTCCATCTTCTTCCCCCAGCTGTATGTGCTGAGCATGGCGTCATACGGTGTGGGATATCCCTGGGGTCATTGGGGTCAGCTGTCCCGGCCGTGTCCCCTCCCAACTCCTTGTGCCCCCCCAGCCTCCTCGCTGGTGGGGTGGGGGGAGAGGCAGAGAAGGCCTTGACCCTGGGTAAGCCCTGCTCAGCGATAACTAAATCACTGGTGTGTTACCAACACTGTTTTCAGCACACATCCAGAACACAGCCCCATACCAGCTACCAGGAAGAAAATTAACTCTGTCCCAGCCCAAACCAGCACAAATAGATAACGCATGGCTGAGAAGCTGTTCTCTGTTCAGCTGAGCAAAACAGCAAATGTTTCTCCTGTTTGCAGCAAATACAATGCATGTCGTATGAATAATAGTATCCAGTGAATAATAGGCATGCTTGCTGAAATAGTTTGGATTGTATTGTTTTTCCTGTCAACAGAAGATTCCTTAACATTCCTTATTAAAAGGCACAGTACAATTAAACAAACAAATAACTCTTTTCCAGACAGGAAAAATAAAGAACCTTTCTGGGCCTCCCAAGCTTAAATTGTCACACATATTTTATCCACAGTTCTTTGAGACATGAAATGTATCTCCCTTTTTGGTTTCTACGAGGCTTTGCAATGTGGGGTTCAAGCCCAGTGTAAGCCTTTCTTCTACACTGTAATGCAAATAATCAGTGATTATTGCAACATCCTATTTTTTTATCATCTTTTAAACCAGCACTTGAAGAGGTAGCATTATGTGCTTTGTCAGGTTTGTTTATTCCAGTTCCTTAAACTTCATCTTTTGCCAAACCCAAACATTAAGAAAAAAAACCAACAAAAAATCACAAATTATTAGGAAAACAAAACTCTTGAGTTTGACTTTGAGGTAAGTCACCCATACCAAGAAATCTGAGATGAACGAGCTGCCAACAGTAGAAACCTAGTGGTTTTTCAATAGCAAGAAAAAACCCAAAACAAACCAGAAATGCTTGTGGGTGCGGTGCTATGTCCTATGGAATATCGGCAATAATAGAGTAAGGACAATGAATGTATATAAGTGATGTTTTCTAGCTGGCATACACCCTGTAATCTCCAATGGTAGCTCACTCTTGTGCCTGTGTTGACAGCCCTGGCCTGGTCTCGGGGCATTCTCTCTGTCAGGTCCCGTATATTGTCCCTTCCTGGAAAAAGGCCACTGGAGAGACTCCCTTATCTATTGCCCAGCTGCCTGGTGGGGCTCCTGCCAAGATAGATGGTAAGGCTTCGTTCGTTCTTAGCAAATGAACTAGGTATTTTCATCCTTTTTTTTAGGATAAATGACAGAGAGGAAATACAACAAATACATCTTTCAAGGGTAGTTGTCTATACCGGTTTGTTAAGGTGAAGAGTACTTGTGTTGCAGTGGGGATTTTGATGGCCAGGTTTTGTTTTCATTTGAATGAGTAAATGCTTAACACTTTGCCGATAGGTCTTTATGAGTATCCCTCCTAACATTCATGCCAGTGCCAACATATACGAATTCTGTCATGTTTTCAGCTTCTTTACTTTCCAGATTTATTTGTGATTGGTGATTTTTATTCACTTACCATTAACAGCATCTTGTTTGTGTTATCATTACTGCGTGTGAAGTTTTGAAGCGTGCCTGTGTGACAGTTGAACTGCGACTTTGCTATTTTGGGATTGAATGCCAAACCTTAGTCTCCTGCTAGAGGGCTAAGCCGATGTTTAGATAGTCTCAATTTATTCATTTTTCATTTCAAAATCCGTGGCAGTGTCCTGCAGAAGACAAACAACGTATTTTGCTTCTGTGCCTTTATTTCATTGCTTCACTTTGGTAGCTCGTATTAAGGCTTGTCGTTATTTTTAATAGGAACCCATGGCGTATAAAGATGCAGAGTTGCTACAAGCAGGCAAAGTAAACGGCAGCCTGGACCAAAACGGCAGTGGCCCGGCGGTGTACGTTGCCCATGGCAGAGCTCTGGGAACCCACCATTTTTGATTCTGTGGCCAACAAGGTGTTGGGATGAGCAAGAGGGTGGCTACTACAGGGATAGGGGGAAGTGTAACGGGGCTCTTTCCACACTGTCTTTCAAGACAGTAAAAACAACAAATAGTTTATGCTGTTCTCCTCCCGTGACAAGAACAACCTAGCCATGGCCCCTTGTGTCTGCGACAACAAAGGTCTGTTTTGCTCCTGATCAACCTTCAGATGCCTCTGTTAGGGTTTAAGTGAGCAGTGATGGAGGCTGTCAGATGCTATCAAAAACTGATTAGGTTAATGAGCTTGTTTTGCCACTTGATGTGCTTCTCGGGAACTGTTCTGAAGGTGAAAATCTGGTAGTCACGTGACTCTGAAATCCAGTCAAAAAATACATATACCAGTATGGGTCATCTATTTTGCCTGTCACCAATAATCCGAATCATTTACATCACCTTTGATTTGCATACTATGTTTTCCTGCCTTTTTCTTGGAGGACATATTTTCGAGGAATTAACATTTGGTTTGACTTGTTCTCTTTCTTGTGCTGGTATCCTTGCTTATCCAGGCTTTCAGGTGAGCCTCCCTGGAAACTATTTGCAGCTGTAGCTGCTGCCTTGCCTTTTGTTTGTCACAGAGGTGAAATTGCGGTGTGTCAATAGCGACTTCCTGAGATCTGATCTAAGCCTGCGAACACTTAGCCTGCTCTTCAGTTCAGCTTAATTTTCTCTAGTGATACCAAATCTTCTGCTGGGTCCTCCAGCCTTCTGCTATTGCTTTTCCTAACACTGTGAGACTGTCAGGTGTTCCTGACCTTGATTTATAGTTTCACTAATCCAAAAGTAGACTGCTCATGAGGTTAGTTCCTTTGGTATCCTGGGGAGGTGGTCTAATACACAGATACGTTTCAAGTCATATGGTGGGTACAGATGTGGGGAAACAGTGCTCTGCCACTGGGCTTGGTCTTGTGCTGAGTAGGCAGTGGTTACCAGTGTCTGGCTTGCTGATTGTTTCCTCTACGTGGTTGTCAACATCCCCAACACTATGCTGAAGTTTCCCATTGTAATTTGTGGGAATCTGCCAGTAAAAAATTGTAGAATTAATCTTTGATCTCATCATCATAGTCGTCTTTTAGTTATAACATTATATAATTGTAATTTTCACGTGTTTTGAAACCTACCTCGGAGCAATCAGTTGCTAATAAGCTCCTACAAGATGAGAAATCTTCTTTTAGAAGTCCTAATTAATGATGCTTCCTGTGAGTAGTAACCATCTTGTCTCTTCGAGTAAATTGTGGTTTTATTTTCGTTTTTCAATGGCTTTCTGTCTGCTTCTTGTTATTAACTATTGCTTATTCCAGGAAGAGTAATTGCTTCAGGATGAGATTCCGTTTGTTGACTCCTTTCGTAACCTTTTTTGGTTTTCGCTGTTGCAGCCGTGGTCCAAACGTTCCAAAAAATCTCTTTCAGAAGTTCTTGTACATCCTCAGAGATTTTGTTGCTTTTCAGTTTTCAACAAGAGTCCGTGCTTGCCAGTATAGAGTCTGTTACTTCGGTACGTTGTGTGCCACACATCCATCTTTCTGCGTCACTAGCTAGTGTAACTTTTCTTCGACAGCCAGAAAGATCCTTTTTAATTGGAATCTACCTCTTAGCCCTGCGTAATTCAGATGTCATGAATAGGAGTGAAAGTCTAGTAGAGTCTTAGTCTTTCTGCAACGTCAAGGCACAAACCCCAAGGAAGAGATTTGTTTAAATGAAGTATATATGATACATGGATGTATGTTTGTATGTATGAATATACATATGCATATACTTAGCTGAAACAAACTCTAGGTAAATGTGGGGTTTAGAGATGAGTGAAATCAAGAGGATTTTTGCTCATGAATTCTCTAACTTATCTGTATTTTGGGGAGGGAAAAGCCTTTTTATCTTCTTATATTGAGGAGTTTTTATTGCGAGTCTGACTAACCAAAGCACCTAAATGCTGGTCTTACTCTAAGTGTGTGCTTAAGGACTTCTGCTTTTGGAAAAAAGCTGATCAGACAGTATTTTGAACCACAAGGACCTTTCTGTGAAATAAGCTGACAACAGCTCCTTAACCAGTTGAAGACTGGAAGTGCAAGGCTGCCTAATCAGCAACGGTTCTGCTTTTATTACAGTGAAGCTGCTGCCAATAAGTGAGACTGGATATTTGATCTGCCAGCTGGCATCTTTCCTTCCCCTCTGAAGTTTGATTATTTTTACAACAATAACAATAAAACTTCATGTTACTGTAATACTTTGCGTCTGAGGAGCTTACAGTTCTTTACAAATGCACAATAACTGGTTAATTGGATTAGTTATTCTAATTGCCAAAAGGTGAATATAAATGTATTATTCCCATTTTACAGAAGGAGAAATTGAGGCAGCAAGAGGTTAAGTTGTAGGAAGGCCTGTAGACTGTTTAGCACTGGTATAGTGAAAGGAATAAAAAGGATAAGCTCCACAGATAAATAGAAAGGGAGATAAAATAAGGTAACATTCCCTCTTTGGTGATCTAGGGCAATCACCGAGAAGTGTATCTTTCATTTCACCCGTCGCTTTGTAGCCCTGTGAGCTGGACAAACACGTCTTTCCTTTCTGAGAGGAAGGAGTAACTCCCCCAAGGGGGAAGCTGAGATAGGAATACCTTAGAGATTTTTTTTTTTTTTTTAAACATTATTATTTTTGCTAGGAAGATGGATGTAGCTGATAAAGTTATGATGTGAATGGAGCCAAAAGAAGCAAAAAAAACCCTACTGAGGCTGTGCAAGGAGTGAAAATATTTGCGAGGCACTTGCTGCACTAACCTGGGCCTGCCCTGACCCCTTTCCCTGGGCCCTGCAGATGCTGCTTCCAGCACCCAGGCTGCCTTCTTCAGAGCTCTTTCGGGGCTCTCCACGTGTTTCTCCGCTGCGACGTGTATGTACACCGTCAGGCTGGGTTGTACTGAGGGCGCTGGTGACCTCCAGCAGCAAACCTGGTCCCGGTTTCCCTGTGACCGTAATGCGGTCGGCTGTTATTGATCCCCTGCTAGGCAACAGGCTTTGCACATGCAAAGTGACTGTCGTCGTCCTTTTCTCAATTTACTGCCCTTGCCCAGCATAGAGAGATTTGGAAATATATGTGTGTTGTGTGTGAAGGAGGTTATTGTATTTTAGATTAAAAACAGTGGAACTGTCCTTGAAAGGGTACAGCCTGGGGAAGTAACAGTGAAAATGGGCTTAAATTATTTCAGTTAAGAAGAGATTAAAGAAAATGCTTTGATCTCCCGTGGTAATGATGAACTTCAGCAGATGGACCCAAAGTCTGTAATTCTTCCACTTTCTCTCAGTTGAGTAAGAGACCACCAAAATCTATGACACTTGGTTTCTGCGTTTTTATTTCGAAGAGAATCTCATTGAGGGCGAGTGAAATGCTCATTAAATTGAGCCAGCTTGATAGATACAGAGTTGTTTCCGCTAGCTAGCTGGTCTGTTGGGCATCAGCCATAATCAGAGAATGATTACATCTGCATCTATGCAGCAAGTTGGTTGTTCCTTGATATGTCTGTATCAATCCACATTTGGATTTGAGTGATAGTACGTATATATGATGCAAATTTAAGAGGGCACTTCAGGATTTGGTAGGGTATTGCATATGAGGAGATACGGGGTGGGGGGGTGTACATCGTCAATATGGTAAATTACACCAACTGAAAACTTCCCGTCCTATTTTCATCTGAAAGTCATTATCCATACGTATAATAATGTGCATGCTTGTGTACTCCACCTACTTTGTAAGGAAAAAAAAACCTAAAGAAGAAAGGATTAATTGGTTTTAATTCATTCAGCTTCTTAAAATACAGATAGTAGCACATTGCTTTAAAAAGATATAAAGGAGCAGAAGACTTTGAGGCAAAAACGTTCATGCTTTCCAGCTAATACTGGCTTTTCATTGTACCGGCTCGTTGTGGTTTGCCTGCACGACCCAGCTGCCATGAATGGAGTGGAGTAAGAGCCCTTGGCCTGAGTCTTTCCTGTGTGCTAAGAGGGAGAAGTAGTGGTGACAGTCGTACCCTTCAGCATCACTGGAGAGAACAGAGAGGGGAGGGAAAGAAAAGACCAAGAGCAAATGAGAACAATATTTGGCCCACATTAGTTTTCCTGACCAAACACTTGGTGTTTTTGTTCCAAAGGCCCCTGGCTCACAATGAAAATGAGCTAATCCCTATTAAGAAGTCTTTCTGGATTTTGACTGGGAAGTGTTTGGTGTTGAATGAACGAGCTTTGAGAGAAGCTTTTGTCCATGTTGTGTTCTCATTAGCAGTGTTCTCATTAGCGGAGCCTTGTGATAAAAATGGGTGCATTGCCCTAGTTTTTATTTATTAGAACTAAAATCCAATGTGCAAGTATCCCTGGTTTTTTTTCCTTTTTTTCTTTCGCTATCCACCTATGCCGTGCCTTGCATGAGTGCCTTGCTGGCCTGTCCCTTCCTCTGTGTACGATCCCAGCGTGAGAGTCTCGCCCTCCTTTCCCTTCCTTTCTTCTCCCTTTGGCCCAAGCCATGAGCTGGCTCTTGCCCCACTCTGTAAGCTTGATAAAGGCTGAACAGTGACACTTGCAGAGGGAAATGTTCACCCTGCCCCGTTTTAGAAACAAACACCAAACTCAGTTTAAAAGCTGGTTTCTCTAGACTCTGTGTATAACCTGCCGAGAGAAGCTCCTTCAGAAGGTGGTTCAGAAAATGAATCTAGCGTTGATGCTATGAAATGTCCTACGGAGGAGCTGCCCTCCATTCCCACTGACACTTGAGGAACCTGGGGTTCCCGTCCTCCTAAATGAGTCGACGTTACCCGAAGCTGGGCAGAACTGAAGTTCAGAAGCTGTGCTCTGGTGAACAAGTCTTCTCCTGTAGCAACCGTACTTTGAGAAGCAAAATAATCATCTTCTAATACGTATTCCTTGGATACAAATTAGTTATTGTGAGCGTGTCCAAAAACTTTCCAAGGCCCCAATTGCATCTTGAGTGTTTTCTAGCTGTGTTGGTGGGACAGAAGCAAGTTGCGGGAGGGATCGGTTGCAGGAGGCAGCCAGGGGCTGTGACACAGGCAGAATATTGGCTTTCTCACACTGCCCTAGAAACGTGCTTCCACCCGAAACTGCAGCATCCAGCAGGATAAGGGTTCAGTTTCTGTGTTCTGTGCCCTTGGCCCTTCAGCTAGGACGAAGCTGCCCTTTGTGGGGGGGACATTGAAAGCAAAGCCCCTGCTGAGGCAGCTGGACTGAATCTTACAAAGTTGGTTAACATATTGGGGCGTTAAAAAGAGAAGTACAGCACTTCATGGGCCTGGTCTGTCTTGAGATGCGGGGCTGGACTCTCTCATAAAAGGAATTTTCCATTTAAGTGCCTAGTACTTTCTGTTTCTGATTTATCTGGAAATTCTGGCATTTTCTCTGTCTAAAAGTCTCATTAGTAGGAAGACTCTCATAATATTTTGGCAAGTCTACTCCCAATTTTGGATGAAATCAGTAAGTACAGAAACATACTGGACAGGAAAAATAATGGATGTAGTATACTAACTTATTTTTCTACTGAAAAAAAGCTTCCATTCCAAGCAAAGATTTGGGTTAGTTTTCACTTTATTTCTTCCCTAATTGATTCCTTTGTTGCACCATCATTTCAAAACAGATCTTTCTGCTTACTTTTCACCTTTTTTCAAAGCCCTCATGTTCTGTACTGGACTCCTAAGACATCTGTTACCTCTGTAGTTTTCCTGTTTCAACTTTAGAAGCTGTTTTTTTGGGTGGTTTTTTTTTTTCTTTTTGAGAACTACAGTTTCCGTCTTAATAGCTGAAATTAGCAGACAAGGGAAATCGGGGGCTGGAGAGGCTAGAAAAACGGGCTAGGAAAGAGGAGATGATGGAAGAAAATGACAGAAATAAGTACATAAAATGCAGTAAAGGAAAAATCTGTTTGAAACATAGCAGGAAGTATGGGAAAAACAGAAAGCATGGGGAGAAAAAGCAAACAAACAGGGAAGGAAAGGAATTGTGTTGCCAGAGCATGAGGTCTTCACTCTCTCCGTGCCTCTGTTGGTATGATTATGTATTTGCTGGAAGCATGCAGGGTTTTATGGAAACATCTTCCCTGTTGTCATCCCTGAACAGAATGCTTTCTTTGAAATGACTTACAGGAGTGGAAAAGTCATTAGTCAAGCCATCTTCCTAGCCTATGCATGAGTCTTTATCTTTTTAAGGCACCTTAGAGGAGCAGGGAGAAGAGGAGCTGGAAAGTGAAGAATAGGAATAATCATCTCAGGGCTGGAAAGCAAATGGACAAGGCTGGCTGGAAAAAAAGAGACAAAAAGAACAGCCTACCACAGAGCTTCATAATACCAATAAGTCTCCAAAACAAGGGAGAATATGGTTATATGTTATTTGCTAGAGGAAGTAGAGGAAGGTTAATTAAAAAAAAAAAAAAAAAGCCTAGCAACTTTTAAAATTATTATTTTCTGCTTTATATATATAAAAATAAAGCGAGAACTTAGATGAAAACTCCATTTTATTTGTGCTTGTTTGGATGGTACGATGGCCAGGAATTGTTTGTTTCAAGGGGGTCTGCTTCAACTCTTTGTTCCGCTATGGGAACAAGTCTCTCATACTGTTTGTGTCTCAAGAGCCATGCCAGAAGTCTGCAGTTCTTGTCTTCCTGCGCAGAACCGTTTTGCTTGGCCGTGAGCGTAAAAGCTCTAGGGAGGCCCTGTCTATTAAGGCTAATTCTGTTTCAGCCTTATCCAATGCTTTTTGTCTTTTGTGTGGCTCTCTTGCACTGTGTAGTTTGGCTGTAGTTATAATCCATGTGCCTCTGGCTTATGAAATGTCGTGCTGGTTCAGTTGCTTTCCA
Organism: Cariama cristata; assembly: GCF_000690535.1. Lineage (NCBI taxonomy): Eukaryota > Metazoa > Chordata > Aves > Cariamiformes > Cariamidae > Cariama > Cariama cristata. The sequence continues at coordinate 30,958 of NW_009610197.1, forward strand.
GTGGCCATGTTCCGTACGCTCTTTCTCAGCAGTTTGCAGACTTTAAATGTATGCAGGGGTCTAATCTGACCTCCTGCACAGAACCAGCTCCAGAATTTTGTGCAGCAATCCCAGTAAATCCAGGTTGCACCTGAGCGCGGCTGGTACTGATAGTGAAGCGTAAGAGATGTGGACAGTGGAGGTCTCAAAGCAAGTTGTGCAGGCACAACTCCTGAGCATCTAGGAGCACACAGCGCAGTGCGGGATTGAGTAGACCTCTCCAAACTGGCACTGCAAACGGTGGCACGGTGGTTCTCTGCTAGATCTTTTTATATTTGATGAGAAACAGGCCTAAATATCCTGGAAGGATCATACTGATAATGCACTGCTCTGTGCCGTGTAGACGTAGCACCTTGTTCAGTGCCGGTGGGAAGGTCTCTAATGGGTGCTGGTGTGCTGCGCTGCGGATGTGCCTGTTGTATTTCAGGAGCAGAAAATCCCATTGACTTCCAGTGGCACTTCTAGAAGAGCTGCTGATTTACTGGAGTGTTTCTGATAATGCCCCTCTAATTGGCTTCTTTTGTGGTCCACGGAGGGTGTTGCTGTTACCACTGCTGCAGAATGGTGATTTGTGTTATGGGAAGTCCTGGAGATCCCGAAGAAAACCAAAGTGCTGTGATTCCGCGTGCTCTCTGCACACGTAGTAAAAACCAGGCCTTGCCCCAAGTTCTTACTGCAACAGGCACTTTTTTGTGATGTTCTGCAGAGAAAAAGTGTATATTGGGGGAATGATTTTATTCAAATTCTTAAGAGGATACAGTGATGAAGAGCTTCGGTGCTACACGCAGTATCTGGGATGATATCCAAAAAGCCCAGATGTTTAGTCTTCAGTGGCTTCATTTTAAGCTATTAAATGTGGAGTTTATTTTTTGGTTGGAAGCTGACTTTTTCTCAATTTTCCTAGTGTATGCTGAAATGTTGACTTTCCTGAGGGAAGCTTGATTCTGTTGGTTTGCCCGTTAAACAAGTGCAATGCACTTGTGCCACATGTTTGCATTAGCGTCGGAATCGCATGATTTGCTGGGCTTTTTTTTTTTTTTTTAAAGGATTTTCATTATCTGGGACAGAAATGCCTTGAATGCAATAAATGCAGATTTCCTCAGTGACAAAATGCCTGATAGGAAGGTGAAGTGGGCATGCCAAGTTAGATGTAGTTGCAATATAGACTAAGGGACAGAAAGGCTGCCCAATACTGTAGCCTGTCTCCCATCGTGTCACACCGTCGTGTTTTGCGTGAGGTCCTTCGTCTGCCCCACCTGCTTGTTTCTAGATAAAGGCAAAGAAAGGCTACTTTTTCTTCACGTGCAGTGTTTGTCTCAGCCATCCAGGGAGAAAAAAGAAAAAAAAAAAGAATAAAATGAGAGAAAAGGATAGAGGGTTTCCTCTTTCCAAATGTCTTCCGTGTCTGTTGCTGGAATCTCATATTGTCTTCCAGTGCAGGAGAGAGAGTGCTAGGGAGGGTGAGGCTGTTGCACCCCTTGACTAGATAGCAGAGTGACAATCCCCGTTTCCTTCAAAGGCTCCAAACCTGGCGTACAAGGGAATCTGCACCTTTGGGGAACGGTTACTTGAATTAGACACCTACCACCCTGAGGGGTAAGAACACAAAGACTGTTTTTTCCTTTCCCAGCCAGATATAGTGAATGGGTCGATGTCCCCCTCACCCCCACCCTTTAGCAATAAAAAAAATACCTGCTCTCAGGGTCATATAACACAGTATCACCTCTGTGTAACAGAAGGACCCAGTACAGGATCGTCTGATGGCATTATATAGAGAAATACACAGATATGCCATCTCCTGGTTCATGCACCACCTGCCTGAGTCACCTGATGGAAGCTCTGGAAGAAAGAGTCCCAGATCTGCCCCAGAAATACAAAGTAGTGACTAGGAAGGTGTAACGGTAGAGTAGCAAGCTGCTGCCAAGGCTGCCGTCTCTGCGTGATGGAAATGAGATGGTTTGCCTTTTGCGGACACCCCTTTGGTCGTGGGCCCTGAGTAACTCGGTGTGTTTCCCTTCATCTTTTCAGCCAACTGGTACCTCATCTTCTTCCTCCCCACAGGCCTCGCTGCTACCAGGGTCTAGCACGGGTATGGGAAGTCACTTCCCTTTGCATTTGGTCACTAAAAAGGCTTTGAGAGCAACAGGCCAGTGATAAAACACGCAGCCTGCAAATTTTATAGTACAATATTTATACTCTAAGAAAGCACAACCGTGTGTGCCGGATATTCGTCTGGCTAATTCTTGCTGTTGACGGGAAGCAGACATTCCGTCTCAAAACATTTTCACGTCTCCGCATTGACAACACCGACGTGTATTTGGCATCTGCGGAAGAGTTGCGCTGCAGTCCCTTGGACTGTTAGCTGTCTTGCCTACTCTAAGGAGCGTAGGCCAAGTGACTGACCAAGAACCTACACGCACAAGTGTGTGAGATTCAGCACCGTTTCTTGAAAGACTAAAAAATGATTTTAGGTTGCTAAATTCTTTATTTCTTTGATATGGTGTATGAGGATGCTGCTGGGCATTTAAAATATCTTTTTCTCTCTATAGGCATTTTGACTTCCTAGACAAAATAGGTTTGCTGGGTTTGTGTGTCCTGGCAAAACTCCTCCCTGCTTTCTCTTTTATTTTGGTTTATTTGGTGTATTAAGCTGATACAGAACCACTCTGTGCAATAAAACTCAGATCCTACTACAGACTTGGGCATCTCTCAGTCATTTTCTGTATGATTTCATAAAAATTCTGGGATTTTTAAAAATAAAATGTCCCCTGTAAATAAGAGAATGTTGTTATATCTGAATTGTCCTCACTTTCATTTTTAAAAAGAATATTTTAGCACATAAATTCCCCCTCCCTCCCATCTGTCATCTATTATTAAGCAATGAAATGCATACCTTTCTCTAAACTGGCTTCATGAAGTGAAAGTTATTCTCTGTTGTATATTTGGCCTTTCACTGGCAATATATGTCAATGAGTTTGCTCTTCAGTTAAACCCTTAAGGTTCTCCAGAGACCCTAAACAAAATGTTTTTATGTTCAGAAGGTGCCTGAACATTTAGGTAATGCTACTGAGGATGGTCGCTACTGATGTAGCACCTTGCTCATGTAATTAATATAATTGCTTTTACAAGGGCATGTTGTGATAGAACAAGGGGCAATGGCTTTAATCTGGAAGAGGGAAGATTTAGATGAGATATCAGGAAGAAATTCTTCCCTGTGAGGGTGGTGAGGCAGTGGCACAGGTTGCCCAGAGCATCTGTGGATGCCCCATCCCTGGAAGTGTTGAAGGCCGGGTTGGATGGGGCTTGGAGCAACCTGGTCTGGTGGGAGGTGTCCCTGCCCAGGGCAGGGGGGTTGGAAAGAGATGGTCTGTAAGGTCCCTTCCAACCAAACCATCCTATGGTGATGATATGGATGCAGGCTTGGACACGTCAGTCAGCATCATTGGCAACAGCCTCCTACCTCTCTCTTTCTATATACCAGATTTCCCATCTCATCTTTAAGGATATTGCTACCAAAACTCCCTCAATACCTGCTCGTTACACAAAGTTCAGAAGCATTAGGTAATTACATAGAAAGCTAATTAGATCATCCTGAAGACTGGATTGTGAGAAACAGGGAACAAATCCAATGGTAAAATCAGCTACGTAGGAAGTAATAGGAAAAACTCTGCATGGGAAATTGGAAGCTTATCTATAGGGAATAAAGGAAAAGGATAACAGAAGTGTTGGATGGTCTTATAAGCACCCAAGCCAAAAATAGGTGCAGCTGTGAAGGCAACAAATATGGTAATCAGGACGTATCAGGTGAGATCCTTCCAGTAGATAAGGGGTAATATTAGAGAAATCATGTGAGTCACTGGTGTGACCCCACGTGGTCATCTAGTGCAGGGTTATAGTCATCCGCTTTCCAGAAAGACCCAGGATACCTCTTCCAGTCCCATGTTTGTGCCTTCTCTCTCTACAAGCTGTGTGAAGGCTAGTTGTGGACCTGAATTTCAGTGTACAAGAAGCTTCCTACAGGTTGGCATTTGCGAACAGGGGATTGTCCTCCTGCTGCTTTGACCTCCTGATGCCTCACAGTCATCATGCAGGTGGCTTCAGTATGGCCTCCACGTAGCATCCTTCGTCGTATCTTTGTGGGGTGCGGCTGCCGTGTGCTCTACCGGCGCGTGATTTTAAATGAAAGCTGACAGTTGAAGTAACACTAAATAGCTGCCTTAAATCACAGAAAGAAAGGTGTTCACTTAAGATTAAAAGATTATATTATTCACTTGGTTCTTTTTCATATATTTGAGGTATGTGATTTGTAATAATGGAAAAAATTCTACAGGTTCAGAAATTCAGATTAGATTTAAAGCCAGCATTTCAACTACTTTATCTGCATCTTCCACTTACCTAGATTGTAGAACTATCTCCAATCTGAAAAATGGATTTGAGATCTTGAAAAGAGATTTTTCTGATGTGATTTCTTCTCCATTCTTTTTTTTGCTTTCTCAGCCTGGAAAACCAATAGCCGTTTCTGGCTACCATAATAATAGCATTTTTGAACTTTGGGCTACAGATAAAAGTGGTAGATACATGACGAGAGGCTCAGAAAGTGCGACTGGTGTTTAGCCACAAGAGAATCTATTGCAAAAGAAAAAAAACACCCTATAAACGGTGATGGGCAATATAGCTGTAGCGCTGTAGGGATACTTAAATTCTGATCGTTTGAAATGCCGTCTAAGACCAAAGTCATTGGGCACTGAATCTACACGGGATCTTTAACAGGAGTTTTGTTCTGACCTGTATGTTATGGCTTATCCTGCTCTCTGCTTCCCCTCCATAGCACAGGTGTAACGTTGGTTGTGACCACCAACGGTGTCTGGAAGGGACACTGCCCTCTTGCTCAAAAGGTCGTTGGTATTTGAGCATCGTGGTGCTGGTGGTATCAGAATCCTTTTCTTAGTATTGGAATCATGAAATATTCAGAAGGTATTGCTCATCTCTGCCTAAAGCTCCAAGACATCGTGAGTGTTGATGGGTTGGAATATTCCGAGCTCTTTGCATGTTATCCAAAATGTTTATCATAGCAAAGGTTGACGTGCCAGAATTGGCCAACTGGCATAAAAAAAACATTTCACTTTCTTGGGAAAGTGCTATCACTTTGCTGCCTTTTAGAAACTATAGTTGTTTTTGGAATTACAAGTGGTTTGCATAAAGAACATAAATTGCTGTGCTCTTTATCACTGCTTACTGTATGACAAATACACAGTCCAATTTTTCAAGTGTGGTGTCTTGAAAATGAATGTGTATTTGAAATGAAAACCATTTCAGTACTTGAGCATCCTCCCTCTGGAACAGGCTGGATAATAACATGTTCATCACCTTGGGTTATTTTAATATTTCCTGAAGCCTGCACAAGATGCTTTCTATTTTCTTGTCAAAACATACTGAAATGAAAATTATTTTTAATAAAGTACAGTAATCACAGTGTGATCACCGAGTGCATCTTCTCTTGTCAGATTGTTTCTTCCTACTCGCTAATATTTGCGGTTACTTAATGTTATGATTGCTGAGCAATCCAGTATTGGGAGGAAGAGACCGGAATATTTCATCGCTGACAAAGAGCACTGGGTGTTACAGAACATCCTCCTCTGTCTCCTAGAATAGTGTCATTGTTTAAACCTAATCCTGGAAGAGTTGACTGCTGAAGGACTCTCTTTTTTGGCTTGTTTTTTTTTTTTTTTCTCTCCAGTATTTCATTGCTGTCTTCCATAGGTACCATACGCTGGAAGTAGAGCTCCCATTGATAATCTGTTTTGGCCATCTCTGTCCATAAATGCCTGCTGGATTGCCGTGCCAGACACCAAGCCTGAAAGGTGCATGACAATATTCACATTCATGTGGAACTAGTCCCTGGGAGCGCTGGAGTTAGGCCCATAGCTTCTTAGGTTGTATGCTCCTTTGGTGAACAGCTGGTGGATAACTTGCTTAGCTTTGGGTAAACTGAGGTCCAGTGTTGAAGAGAAAATTGCTTGTGTACACACGCACTGGGAGCTTTCGGAGATAAAGGCTGAATGATTTTCTTTTTTTTTTCCTAAACTGTTTCTGCACACCAGGTTTTGTACTCAAGTCGCTCAGCTCTAAAATAAGTGATGGACAAATCTCAAGAGGTTTGGTTTCATATCTTACCCAAACATGATCCAAGCTAAGTAAAGCTCTGGAGTCTGCATAACTGAGCATGAAACCTCAGAAGAGCAGACTTTCTCATGAGAGTGTCAGTGTTTCCTGCCGGCTGGAAATACCAAGAAAATAGTCTTTCTTGTGGTATTTTGGAACTTCGGCATCTGGACGTCACTGAAATCAGAGAGGAAAGCAAATATGAAAAATAATTGTTTAAAAAATGAACCCGTTTTCAGTTTTGGGTGTGAGGTTCCTTTCAAGTTTTTCAGGGAAGCTATTAATTGATATCATAACTCTGATTCTGAAAGTAGGAGTTCTTTAATCCGAAACTGCAAGTTCTGGCTATTTTGTTCTGGGTATTGCAAAATATTATCCCTTGTGAGTCACCGAGTGTTTCTTCAGTCAAGGGAAGAAGCTGCTATTGTATCCTTCTTTCTCTTTTATGTAAATATGTAACTGAGCGCTGCTCTTGGAGTACTTGTTTTTTGGGAGAACATTCTGCTTTCTTCAGTCACTGCTTCAAGTGTGAAATTTAGCTCAGCTGCAGAGCCACAATGAATGTCTCATGCTCAACAAGTCTAGTAAAAATAATCTTAATGATTACATTCTATAACTAATACACCGATAAGAAATGTTATGCTACTAAATAACTGGAATATGAAATCATATGTTGGCTTATATGGAAATTGTAGACGTGAGCTAGTCCTGTATTTAAAAATAGAGTTCATCTTCATTTTGGATTTTGACAGTGAATCAATGGGACTTGCAGAGAGAGTAACTTCAAAAGTTAAAGATGGAAAAGTGTGTTTATCTCTTGTCCTTCTGCCACTGCAAGATTTACAATATGTTCTCTTCTTTTTTCAGTCCATATTTAGTAACTCGAGCAATGAGTTTTCCATCATTGGCTTTGTATGATTAATCCAAGTTCACGCTGTTAGCAGAATACCAGGAAATATTTCTCAACTTCCCTCTCGGTTTATTTTCACCAACGTTTTCGTTCTTTGACGGGTCCTCGCAAAGTCTTACGCCTCGCTGTTTGTGCTGGTCGTGCGCTGCAATTTGGTTGCCCGTAGGTACTCCCATCTAGGTTCACTTTTAAGGCCCCGAACGCTTGGTGTATTGTTAGGGATAATCAAATAAAGTTCTGCCATTTGCAAAATCTGGATTTTTAGGGCTGTATTTGTGCACTTTCCAGAATTTTCTCCTCTTTGCCAGTCTTGGCGGTTCTGAATTGCCAGGCTTCAATTGAGAGAGGGTAGTCAAATGCAATAGCATTTTCTTGATAGGTATGTTTGCTAAATTTGTACTGCTCGCCCCTCTCCCCCTTGCCGTTGTAATTGCAACCATATTTCGCAGAGAGCTTTTGTCAGTTTTGAGGTCTGCTTCTGTTCTTTCAGAGAGTATGTTTTTGGCAGGATTACCTTCCAGAAAAATACACATACATATGCATATACCTATAGTTAGTTATTTATTGTAGAAGTACTACTTTTCCGCATACCAAAGTTTTATAGGTTTCTTTGTACTGTTCCCTTTACTTATTGGAGATTGCGAAAATGTTTCAATTTAGTGACATTTTAAAATATAGGAAAAGGTGATCATGAGTTCCATACTTTGGTTTCGCATGTAAATATACATCAAAATTATCATATTAATTGCTGTGCAATTAATAGTAGCCTGCATTCATATACGCTCTGTTTAAATCAAAGTAAATGAATGTTCAAATTAAGAGTGTGTTTGCAAACAGATGTCTAAAAATTGTTCGTTAGTTACCTACGGTGCTGTTTTTTCTCCGGTTCTGTTGTTATAAAGGGTATTCAAATAATACAGGAGGCAAAAGGAATCACTGCAGGAACGTAATCAGAGTGACAGTTTTGTGCCGTATTTCCATATCAAGCTAAAGCAAACAAAAAAATTCAGCTGTATATGCATACTTAACAATGTAGGTGTGTCTCTGGGGAGTGATCTGAAATGAAGGGACTGTCTTTTCTTTCTTGCATTTAAGTCTCTCCGTTTCCAATTATTTTTGTAACTATATATTAGGTGTTTTAATTAAAAGGTGATGATTCACCACTTTCTAGCCACTGAGAACATTTTTATAAAGTAGAGGTTCAAAAATAGTAATAATGTAGACTATTTTACTATTACTCTGAGCATTTGGAGCTGTAGGAATATTTTAGCACAATTTGAACAATGAAAGAAAAAGCTGTTTTCAGTAATTCTGTGTTCAAGGGTGATTCAGCCTCTTTGCTTGCTAACTAATTTTCAAAGGCTTGTAAGACTTTAATTTGATTCTTTATCTGAGCATAAAACACTGTCGGAAAATTGCATAGTAAATTACTGGATAATCACTTTTTTGTGGACTACCTGATTGTCAGAACGGATAGTGCCTTTTAAGAGCCACTCTACATAAATGCTGGGCAAAATTGAACTTTACCACTCAAATTGACTTAGGTTCTCATGAAATCCAAGTGGTTTCATCTAAGTGTGAAGACGAAATATCTCGCTGATTATTATATGTTTGCTTAATCGTGTGTATATATATTAGTATTTGTGTAAAAACTTTTGTGCTGATGTCTTCAAATGTATGCATATATGTATACAGATAAGTATGGAGGTGACATCTTAAAGGTTAAAAAGAAAAGATATTTTTGATAAATATATTTTATTTCATGGTCTCAAGTCAACAAGTAATTTTGACTGCTGCCTCTTCCCTAGGCTGGTATTCCTCTCTCTCATCAGAGCCCCGTTTGAGGGTGGTTTTCAATTTCCAATCTCTAAGCAATATTAACAAAAACATTAATGAAAAAAGGCAAGCACTCTCTTAAAAAGACTCTATCTTCTTTTTTGCCCAAACAACCCCTACACCTCTTGAAGACCCAACATGTATGATACGCTCAGTCTTGTCTGTTCTGGATTTTGAATCTGATGTATTGAATTCTAGATGGCCAGAAACAAGGACTGGGAACCTCCTTACGTTAAAAAGACGTTGTATCCTGGTGGGAAACGGAGTTCCAAGTGGTCTGGTCCATCAGACCTAGAAAAACAGGTTTAGGAATAACAGAATTGCTGTAATTACACGTAAGCAAATTTGGATTTATCTCTAAAATGAAAATTCTCTGCTGTTATGTAATTTTATGCAAAATTTACACAAATTTTACATTGCCAAAAAAGGTCATTGTGCCAAAGTCAAAGTCACCGAGGCGGGACGATGGCAGAGCTGGAGTCCCTCCTTTGCTGTAGCTTCCCTCGGGCTCCCGTGTCGGTCGCTCGGAGCGAGGGACCTGCCGGAGGGGAGGGTGTGCGGGACAGCCCTCAGGCCGGGCAGAGCTGTTAGCTGTCAGAAACAAAGCATTACAGCTTCTGATGAAGTGAGGTTGGTGACATCAGTGGAACCGGAAGAACTCCTCAGGATGTATCTTTAGGTACTTTTTTTTTAAATAACAAGATTAGTTACCCGAGCATGTGAATTGAACTAACTTAGAGCCTAGTGGGCGGGCGCGTCAGCGGAGCACTAGTTGACTTGCATTCGAGTGGTGTAAAGCAGCACCTGGCTGGAGGTCAGGCGTGATGTTTGGCCTTGTGGCAGGGCGAAGCTGAGAGCTCACCAGCCCCAGCTGATGCTCCTCTGTTCATCATAGCTTCTCCTTTCTCGGCCCCCTCACCGGAGGTTACTGCCTTTGCAGAGCTCCAGCTCAGCAGCACGCCAAAGCGCTCTGCTCCTCGCTTCTGGGAAAGCACGCTTCTCCTGCTCTTTGGTTTTTTATTTGTTTTCACCCGGGCCATCAGGACAGAGCAGGGGCTGGCTGCCTGTTGGCAGTCATGGGGCCGTGGGCGAGCTGGTTCGGGGGGCAGTGCCAGCAGGAGAGAGGGAGCTGCTGCGAGGACCTGGGGGCACGCGGTTGCGGGATTAGTTCAGCAGCCGCCACAGCTCCCTTTCCGATGGCGTCAGCGATGGTGTTTGCCGACGGAGAGTCTTCCACGCGAAAAAGCGCTGCGGTGTGCTAGCTGTAAGTACTAATTGGGGAACCAAACTTCCAGGATACCCCGAAACCTCCGTTCCCATTCGCTTCCAGTAACTAATGCCGCTTTCAGCAGCGGCAGAGGAGCTGTCTCAATTCTCCAAGAAGGCAGCCAGGCCTTCGCTCCTGTCACTCCGCGAGTGGAGCTCCCCGGAGCTGGACTGTGAAGCCCACGTGCGGCAGTGGGAGCTTGCCTTTGCTGTGTGCCGTCGCTCCGGCGCTTTGCGATAATTGTGGGAACCGCAAGTGGCAGGCGGTCCCTTAAATTATTTGACGTTACCCTTAAGTACCCGATCAGTCAGGGCAATTCCGAGTTTGATGTCTAAGAGCTCTACACACCTGCGATTACTTAAATCCACAAAATTGCACCCATAGGTATTTGCAGGCACAAAAATGTTGGCATAAAATTAGAGGCCATTTCCTAAAACCTGTGCCTAAATTTGGATGATATACTGTATGAGGGGTTGCTATTTTGAAATGGATTTGTGGAAAGCAATTGAAAATCTCCAGGCATCCCATCTGTGTTTAAAGTAACAACACTAACAAAACTTTAAATTAGCATAGGAGATTTAAGACATTTCAGGAAAACATTGATTAAATCTGCCAATGAAATGAACGTGTTTGGCGAGTGACCTAATTAGTGTATACTTGGTTCTTTTTCACTGCACTGGTTACCACTAATTGCTGTTCTGCTGGTCTTCTCCTGACAAGTAAGAAAAAAACAAGGATGAGGGATTTGTTGAGGAAATAGTGACATTCAGTTTTAATTCATTTGAACCTGCTGCCAAGCTTAATTATGGAACTGAGAAACTGAGACCGGGAGGCCCCCAGCCGTTTAGGTTATAGGAGACAGAGATGTTTAGTGTCTGCCAGTGTATGTGGGTAGCACTTCTTGCAGCTAGCTATAAACTTGTGCTTGCTGATGCTTAGCTGTTTTCTTTCCCCCACAGGTACAAAACGACTGGTTTTATTCCTTAGATTTAATTATTTACCTCTAATGGCGTCAGGCCAGAACAAAATCACAGGCATTTTATTTCTTAGAGGAAAGGTTTAACAATTAATTTAGATAGTCTTGTCTTGGGGTTTTTGCGTCTGTGTGTGTGTTTGCGTGTACAAACTAGCAATACGTCGTTCTACAAAAAAACCCTTGGGGTCTTGGAATACTTGTCGTGGCATCGGAGTGCTGAAGTCACCCTCGGTGTAAGTACACTTGAGCTGAGGGGCTCACACGAGTGACAAAGTAAATTCCCGTCTCTTGAAGCAGCAGGGGATAACGCAGCTTTCCCTGTTTGCGTTCGGAGCTCTTAAAGGAAAAGGGCAGGATGCTTCGTGAAAAAAAGGAGAAATAGTTTTGGTTTCCTGTGCTGGTGATGGATTCCTGTGAGCAGTCTGAAGGTCCCGGTTTAGAATCCAAGTGCGTATTTCATGATGCTCTGCACAAAAACTGGGAGGGGGGAAGTATAATCCATTGACCAGAGTGTTTACGAGGCAGTGCACACATTAAAAAAAAAAAAAAAAAGAAAGAGGCTGTGGAATCTGAGGCTGGCAGAGGGTGGGACTGGTGGGCTTGCACTTGTTTTTAACAGAGTAAAAAGAAATGTAGACGTTTTCTTAGAGCGGCAGCGTCCGATTGGCAGAGACCCTGGTCTGAATCCCTCCCAGGAGATGCTTCCAGCCAGCGTGCTGCCTTTTCCCGGGAGGAAAGGAACTTTTCCCCGGAGAAGGCAGGGAATAGTTCGTTACGTGAGCAGGGCCGGGTGCCTGCGGGGCCCAAGGTGCCCGTGGTACACCTGCCGGGGGCAACCAGCGCAGCCCAGGGGGGCACAGCCTGCCCGGGAGGGAAGGGCTCTCCCCACAGCGAGTGTGATTCCGATTCATTTGTGCTAGGGGAGAGCTGGAGGGGATGGATGTTCTGAGACCCAGCTTTAGCTTCTGGGGGGGCTAAACTTGATCTACTCTGAAAAGTATATAAAACAAAAGAAAACAGCCCCCCCCCCAACAAACCCCAAACAAAAAAGCCAGTGCTACTTTGTTAGTGCCTGAGACCCAAAAAATGAGGTGAGATTATAAACAAATGAAATATGTTAGGGTAGGTCGACATAGGCTATAAACATCTACATGGAAGAACGTAAACTGTGCAGAAAGGCAGCATGCCTGGATTTCTGTTATATAGCATTGCAGGGTTCTTGTAAGGATACTTGAATGCTGAAACAGCCTGGGAACTTGGCTTCCCTCGCGGCAGATTGATGTTCCTTGGACGGGTTTTCAGCCATGGAGTGATTTTGTCCTGATGTGCTGTGTGTGGTGGGGAGATGTGTCGGGAGAGGGGAGGGCCAGAAAAAGATACTTGGAATGAAAATGAACTTGAGAGGAGGAAAAAGAGCAGCTTTGCAGTGAGGCTGGGAGTCATAATGCTAGAATGCGTAATGGGCAGCTGGAGAGATGAGGTTTTTTTGTCCGGAGACTCTCAGTGGGTCTCTGATACGGTTATATAGCCCCTTGTGCCCATTGAATAAATGTTCAGAATATATTAATGGTTTTAGATATTATGGGCTGATGTTGATCTTCAGTAATTCAGTATGTTAGATATACCTGATCTCTATAATACAACACCGGAATATTCTGACACATTCCCATTTATGTTCACAAGCAATACTAACTTAGATGTGAATACTTATGGTACTGTCTCGAAAGTCACGTTAAAAATCATTTCCCTTCTATTACTGCATAAGTGAATCCTGCATTGTATACTGATGATTAATAGAAAAATCTAAGTCTATTGTCTGTTTTCAATGCCAATATTAAAACTTGCTTTTACACTTTCATCACCTTGTTTTTGGGCATGAACATGGTGAGAAATAAAAAGCAATTTAATCTCCCGAGAAGAGCACCTTGCTATCCTAAAAAATAATTTGCTCTGTGTTTGATCCAAGCTATCCCGTGACTTCCCAAGGCATTTCAGGTTTCCCACTTGGCAGCTCTGGCTTCTTATCAGGATCTCTCATCTAGCAAGATGGAAACTCCGTCTAATTGTATCTCCTCCTTCCTCCCAGAAGCTGCTCTCCCAAAGGGCAAAAGCATTGGAGAAATCTCCCTTGCACCATGTTTTTTCATTGAGAGTGGCATCAGCTTCACCGTGGCTCAGCAGTAGGTAACACTGCAAAGCAAAATGCGAAGTAGAACAAGCTGATTGAAAAATGGCATGCTCAGTAGCGATAAAAAGGGAAAATCAAATGGGGGAATCTGAGCAGGTAGACACTCCCCACCTCTCCAAGTTGACCAAACTCCAGTGCGCTTCTTCATGGTGGTGGTGGTTAGATCTACTGTCCCCATGTACAGTTGTTGTACTGATTTCTAGCAATGCAGTACCAAAAAATTTACCCAAACCCAAAAAATCCTCAGAAAACTGAGGTAAGAAAAGAACAGAAAGGTTCAGCTCTTGACTTTGTTATCAAAATAGTGCTTTTCATACTCTTGAAGTCAGCAGTTTCTTTAACACTTTTGGCTGTTTCTCTTCTTATTTCTTTTTAATTTCCTTAAAACTTGGCGAATGAGATTGAAGCCAAGAAAACAAAAAAGTCTATGTGCATAAAATTCTTTCAACGTTGGACTAACCCCTACATCGAGTAATGCATACATACCAAAATAGTAATAGAGAGATGTTTATAACTTGAGGGGTAAGGTGGCCAAAAGCCCACACTCTTACAGCTCGATGTGGCGCGGAGCGGAAGGCGGTAAGGCCTCCCAGGAGCAGGAAGAAAGGCTGGCAAAAGAAATAAAAATGGATACGGCGGGAAAGCATATCTGTGGTTGCCTCCTGTATGATGTGTATTGACCTAGTAAATGGAGATGTCTGCAAAGGAGCTGCTATGCTATAAATTTGCTTGTGCTAATATTATTAAAGCTTTCAGGCGCTTCGATTTCATCCGTATGGCTTCCCAGGGAGGTGCCAAAGAGGTGGCCCCCCTGGCCACAGCTTGTCCGAACAGCACGTGCCTACCTGCGCTGTAATTGCTTAGTTAAGATCTAGGCTGGGGTTTTCCCTGGATGGGTGGTGAAATATATGCAGCTGCCTAAATCAGTGCTTGGCAAGGTTTTTAAATCTTCCTAACTCTGTTGAAGTCTTTATGAGCAAGACAATTTGAATGCTGTTGAAGATCAGAGAGGGCTCAGTGCTTGGAAGTTGTGAAAAGTCCATTCCTTGTCCTCTTTGCCCTCCTTTGTATCTTTAGGAAAATAAAAATACTTCCAGAGTTGTTGATATGCGGTGGGGGCTTAACAGCACTGGTCTGGCTTGAACATACCCGTCTTGCTGGTTAAAGGAATTAAAAATGGAGAGGGGAGACGAGAAGATAGGAAGTGACTGGCTGATTAATAAACTAAACTCATACAAATATTAGGAGTAGGAAAGCCACTTAAAAGCAGATGGTTATCCCTTGCCAATCCCTAAGATCGAACCTCACTAAGCTGCTGTTCAAATGATACCCTGAAGCCATTCCTGGTAGGGACCTGGCCCTTGTTCCAGCAGAGGGGGCGGTGAGATGAAAGGGATGTGCTTTAACCAGGCTGCGATTTTATTATCTTTCCATCTTCCAGAGCAATCTGGCAGTCACTTGTGGAGCGCAGGTTGCGATTTCTCCCTTAATAGCTCCCACCTGCTGGAAAACTGTACTCCACGGCCTGCACAGATGGCCCCGTCCTGCCCCCAAGACCCACTGCCCTCCTCTTCTGAAGCTTAACCCTCATCTGGGTTTGAGGAACAGGGGAAGGGGGATGTTTTCTCAAGAAAACATTGCAAGGTGTAGCTTTGTGCCCCAGGGAAGGCCATACTGCTGCCTCCTCCTATGGAAGAGGTGGGGCAGGACTCCAGAGCCCCCCCGAGTGTGTGCCCTCCTCTGCCGGGGACCTTTTAGCTGTTAGGACGGGCAGAGAGCTGCCTTCTCTCCTCCTCTGCTGCGTACCTTCCTGCACTTTGAAGCTTCAGGTCGTTGCGTTTCCTTAAACCCTGCTAGGATCAGGAGGAAAGGTGTGAGAAACAGAGGTGTGATGGCTGGTGGTGGTGGTGGCAGTGCTTCTGGCAGACTATGAGACAACGTGAGAGAATGGAAAGGGTTTCCTTCTTTATAAAAATAAAATCTCTATCTGTGGACATACACATGGATGATAATGAAAATGTCTGTTTATCTCTTTATTTTTCAGGTTACGGTTTTGTAGATTTTGACAGTCCGGCAGCAGCACAGAAAGCAGTAGCATCTCTCAAAGCAAATGGCGTGCAGGCGCAGATGGCAAAGGTAGGAGCAACCATGCTATTACACGATTATTTGAGCTGTTGGGTTAAATTTCCAAAGGTTTGATTTGCTCCTGTTTTTCTTAAGGCTTTGGATTGCTTATTCCAATGTTTTTTTTGGTCCTTTGGCTCCAGCGCCTTATTTATCCTACGGTTTGTCTGTGTTCTCGAGAGCTGTGGCTCATGTGATGGATTCTGCTCTGATACTCCCTCTGCCCCTCTCTCTGGAGAGGATTGTAAGATGGAGAGCGCTGAAGCAGTTGGAAATGCCTTTGCGCTGACCACAGTGTGAAAGAGTTGCTTTTTCTTCGCCTCCCAATTGTCTTCGTTTGGTTCCTTTGCCTTGGAAAAGTTATTGTTTTCTGACGTGCCTGATGGGCTTCTCTGAAGGGAGTGATTGACGGAACATAAGGATAGTTTGTTTAATCTGCCTCAGTTTGGCTTCTCCTGTCTTTTTATTTTGAGGACGTGAGTGGAAGTGTAGCAGGGTGCTGAAAGAATAGTTGCTGGAGGTTGTCTGGAGGTGACGGGCATCTGTTGTTCAGAGCGGCTGCAGGAGCCGTGCTGTACATCTCGTAGCAAGCACAGTGAGCTCAGGTACTCTGGTCCCAGAATTGTCCTTTGTCCGCAAGCAAAGGGGCTGATGGGGAGACGGGGGTTATAGAAAATGACCCTCACGTGCTCCGGCCGTTACCTTTCTGAAGGCACAATCATGTGTCTTTGGGCTCTAGACTGTGTCGGCCAGCAAAAAAAGCTGTTGCTTTGTACTTTAAAAATACCTTGCCCTCAAATCACAAAAAGCCCTTAATATTGCCTGGTTTAGTCTCTGCAGAAATGATACCAGCCTAGAATCTCAAACAGTAAGAATAAACAGATAATTACCAAAACAGAGGCAAATCAACTAATGAACAATCACCGCATTTGAAGATTCTCATTTAAAGGATTGCTGGTGATTTAAACCTGTGTTTTTTAACAATATCGGAGTAAAAACCTTTTTTTTTATGGGGGGGGGGGAAATCCTTGATGGTAGATGGGGTTCTTTTGCCTTGTGCTGAATTACATTCGCTGTGCCTTAAAGTAACTGGATGTCATCCACGTATTTCTGTTTAACAGTGCCTCACAATGCCAGCTATGCTCTTTTATTGGCTCTTAGTTTTTACTGACACATGGTGATAAAAAAATATTGCTTCAAATGGGTGAAAGACGGCAAACTGAAAACCTGAAAAATGTGAACACCTATTAAGGACTGTGCTATTTGATTTCTCAGATATACTGTATCTCCTTGTTAAAATATAGGCAATTTGACGCATTAGTCAAGCTGTGAAAAAGAAACCAAAGACAGGAGATATGTTTTGTCCTGCTGGTTGACATCAAATAGCCATTTCTGGGGACGAGTTAATCTCTAACTATATAAATCTGTAAAGCTGTAGATTTAAAATTAGAGATTGAAAGATAGGATTGGAAGATAAATCTGTATTTGGTATTCTCATGGTTCAGAACAATGAGCAATTTCAGCACTTGCACGCATGGAAGTACCAAAACAGGAGGTGACTTAAAATGCTGTGGTTTAAATTGTCCAGTATTTTGGGAGCTGAAAGCAAAGTTTGATGCTTTCAGGTGGGGAAGGGCTGTACCAGCCACTGAAGTTTGTTTTCTGGGGGATCTGTGGCGGCAGTAGTTTTTTGCCCTGCGTGTTTTTGAGGCGTCTGGTGTGTACACATTTGTTTGCATAAGGCTGGCTGTATTTTTATGATTTAGCCATGGTGCCTGGAATCCCAGATAGGTTCTTTTTAGTGCGTTTGATAGTTCAAGATAAATATACAACTGACTTTTTCTATCTCTGAAAAAAAAACCTGAAATATTTAGAAAAATGGGGATTCAAAGGAAATTGAGATGACTCTACACAAAGTACCTCACGTTGCTGAGAAGGCAGGAGCCTGGGAAAGCAAATCTATCTGGAGAAACATGTTAGTTCTTGCACATGTTGGAAGCCAAGTTGCATAACAGGACTGAAAGACAATGTTACCTGCCAGTGTCTGAATAAACAGTGAGGGCTCAGAAGAGGTTTGAAGAAAGAGACAGAAGAAGAATTTAACCTCCGCTTTTGGAAGTTTATCCAGAGCAGTTTTGTTTCAAGAAATGCTTTAATTAGTGGTGAATGGTGGCCATCAAATGAAGTTAAAGAAAAAAGAGTGAGGAAATTACCTAAACCTTTCGCAGGCCATACCTTTTAAAAAAAATACAGTCGGTGTCCTGTAGCTTTTGTTCTGCATTGCAAAGCAGTGAAACTGCCCCATGTAGAGACCCAGGAGAAGACTGTAACCCATGTTCAGCAAACGTCAAAAATCTCAGTCCAGTCGTGGACACTTTTGAAGAAAGGTGAAAGAGGCATTGGCCAGCTTTTGCTATGTGCTGGCCTTCTCCAGTAGTGAGAGAAAGTATGCTGAAGTGTCGGTATAGTCTGTGATGTTTTCCTGGAGAGAAACCTTACTCGGAAAGAGAAGTTCTTTCTCAGTTTTAACACAATATAATTTTTCTCATAGAAATCCAGGAATCTTCTTTGAAAAACAAAAAGCAGAACTGAACCCCAACCCGTGTTGGCTAGCAGAAGTGTCTTGTGGATACTTGAGTAAAATATACTTATTTTATCGATGCTTAAATACAGCCACCTCCCTCATTTTTATAGCGTTTGGACACCTTTTTGGCTGACTTTGTTTCAGAGTGCTGCCTCTGGAAGAAGGTTAAACTCTGGTGGATTGATGCTCCAAGGCCCATCGCTGTTGGAAAGCTTGTTCCGTAGAAGCTAATACACCCCATAACCCATACACAGGGAAAAACATCATTAAACGTGTTTGAATCTCTCTTTTTGTTCTCTCGGATGCTGTTCAGCCTGGTGTAAAGTAGTCAGGAGAGGATTTGGCTGAGGGAGAGGAACAGCAGTGTTACGCCTGCAGAGGTAGTGGTGGCAGCTGGGAGGTGAGGTCTCATGGGCCCACGGACAGCAGCCTGTGCCCGCTTGGTGGGACAAGGACCCTCACAACCCCCCACCCACATGAGATCTGCGTGAGGCTCTCGTACGCGCGTGTGTTGTCACCTTGGCTCTTTCGCGTTTCCCTCACACAGGTACCCAAAGCAGAGGTTGTGACTGCTGCCACTGTCCTATGTCCAACGAAGTTCATCTGAGTTGTCCATCATTTTCAAAAGCGCTTATTAACAGTTTCGTTTAGTGAGAAGAATTAATGCTATGGAACTGCTGAGTGTTGATTGCTCAGCTGACCTGGCTTATTTTACTGTCTGCTTCCTGCTTGCCTTTGGAAGTAACTCAGACGTGCAGATTCGTTTCTATCTAGGTACTACCTGCTAGTCCAGGCTTGTAGAGTCCAGGTGGTTTTTTGGTTTTGTTTTCCTACTACAAAGGGCACAGTTGATATGCCGCTGGATAATCTCACAGGTATTATTGATTTGTTTGTCTCTTTGTGCTAGGGACTACACAAACATGACACAGAAAAGACAATGCTTATGTGCATGGTTTATATATCAGTTTGGGTTTTTCCATCTGCTCCTTTCCTGCATTTTCTAGAAAAATGTTATAGACAGAACATGGAAAATTAATAAGGAGAATCTTAGTAATATGGGAGTTGGCTCAGACAAGTAGGCAAGGAAGCTAGTACACATGAAAACTTATTAATGTTCTTAATAAAATCTGTAGCCACATCTCTTCTTGGGATTTGCAATAGTCATAGAATCCTATCATAGGATGGTTTGGTTGGAAGGGACCTTACAGATCACCCAGTTCCAACCCCCCTGCCACGGGCAGGGACACCTTCCACCAGACCAGGAGGCTCCCAGCCCCATCCAACCTGGCCTTGAACACTTCCAGGGATGGGGCAGCCACAGCTTCTCTGGGCAACCTCTGCCAGGGCCTCACCACCCTCACAGGGAAGAATTTCTTCCTGATATAATCTGATCTAAATCTCCCCTCTTCCAGTTTAAAGCCATTGCCCCTTGTGCTATCACTGCATGCCCCTGTAAAAAGTCCTTCCCCAGTCCTTCAGCCAGAATTACATATTTGTGAGGACACTTCTAAACCTGCCTTATAGGTAAGCTTTTGATGATGCTGAGGAGTCTAAATCACCTGAAGAATCAATAGAAGTCTGTTGTCTAAATAAATTTGAGTGTCTGAACTTGTGTCAGACACTGGTGTTGGTGGACTGTACAAACAGTTTATACCTTCACGGACATTTTGGAGTCCTCTCTGCCATCTTTTCTTTCCAGTTCTAGACTGCTGCAAAATTGCATAAAGTGGAAGTTCAGGCAAAGGTAGATTCTTGCAGAAGGTATATAATAGCTTCTTTAATACCTAGCAGCCCATCAGGAGTGTTGAAACAAACACGTTCACCAAGGAGATGTTTTCAATCCTGCTGTTATTCCAAGTGCATTTATAAGGATTAAAAAAATGTATTTGATGGTGTGTGTCTTCTCTGGGTTTTCCTTTTGTATATATAATGCATTTAGACATCCTCAGCACCTGTGTGAGAAATGTGGACATTGAAGAAATATTTAATTAGCGTTGGCAGTTGTCTAAGTCCAAGAACGTTTCTTGACTGCTCTGCTGCAGTAATTGCCATCCAGAGGGTACACTGAAGGAGCTGGTTCTGAAAAACGACTGTGCCAATAGACTCGGATGTGTTTTCCTCGACAAGGGAATTACAGAATGAGATTTTGCTTCTCGTGTGATGTATTTCTCATCTCTCCATCATGCAGAAGCTTAAATGCAGGGGGTAATCACCATCTAGGTGAAACATAAAAGGGAGCTGTTTCCCACAGAACAAAGCCAGCGTAAGAGCTTCTGAAAAGGGAGAGAGCGCTGGTTGCTCTATAGTTAAATAGACAGTTTTTCTCCAAGGACCAAGGAAAAGGAAATCCCACAGAAGAATCTTATTTATTTTCCAGGCTTTTGCGTAGGTTTCAGGAATTGCTCTGGTATGAGTCAGCTGACCAAGTAAATCCATTCTGCCTGCTCATTTTTCAACTTCATTTTCTCTTCTTTTTAAATTTTTCCTTTTTTTTTTCTCTGTCATGTATCAAAACTCTAAAGGACTGTTCCTTAAAATGGAAACTGCAGAAAATGGAAAGACTGTCCAGTGAAAACCCTTCTTCCTAATACTTTTTTAAATCTAGATTTTTAATGGAAAATTTTCATTCTCTGTATTTTGCAGTTTAGAAATTGATGAATATCTTTAAGAAAAGTGCTATCCTCATGAAATATGAGATGTGGCCTATACACTGAACATCTGATACAATGAACCCCACAAGTGTTTTCTTAATTCATGACTGAAATGTCTGCAAATTCTAGCTCACCAAACTTCAGGATACTGGTGGTTTGTGGTTTTGGACAATAGTTGTCCAAACTATTGAGTTAACTTTCCTTTTGATGCCAAAGCAGGACGCTAGGATTTTGAGAGTTCAATATTGAAATTGTCAGACTTTGTTTTAATCCCATTCTTTAATTACCTGATCCGCTCCCCCGTGCCCCCAGCGAACTGTTCTATGAAGTCAAATATTTGTATTGGCTCTATAAAAGATTTTCTTCGTTTGCTGCTAGAGCAGGAGCTGGTGACTCTGGAAACCCCGGCGTGCTCAGCAATGTAGGAGAAGCTGAGAACTGTGCTGCACTCTCGCTGGCCGCCTTCCACGTCGTTTCCGAAGGAATTGCAGAGCCAGACGTGGGCTGCTGCTTCACCAGTTGTCGGAGACATTTGGCACAACGGAGTGGACGTATGTGTGTGGAGCGCTCGGCAGCGAACGCTCCTCTTCTCTTCCTGAAATGTTAACTGTCTCTGCCGGTGGTTGTGCACAGGCCATACTGACTGAGCGATACTGACCTGAGTTGATAACAATCCCGGGTTGAATGACGATGAAAAGTTATAGCTGGGAAGCAGTGAAAGGGGTTTGGTTTAGATTTGGGAATTACAGGTGCCGGTGTCTCTCTCCCTCCATTTCTTTTACCAAGTCAACCATACCAACCAAAGGAGTCCTGCAGAAGCAATAGCCAGAAGCCCCAAGTTTCATATAGTGCTGCTTATCAGAGCCATGCCCTCCTCATCCTCTCTCGCCTGCTTACCTGTGGTGGTGTTTTGCGTCTTTCACCGCTTTCTTTTCAGAAAGAAACTATCTTTCACTCTTGTAATGGTTTCCCAGCTGGAGCTGGCCCTTAAGTGCAGGTTTTGTCAATATAGGATATTTTTCCATTCCTGGAAGGATAATGATTGATGAAGTAAAATCATTGCAGAGAAGCTAAATTACTTGTTTGTATGAGATTTGATCACAAAATTTCTTAGGAGGATGTGCCTTTCCAAATCTGGAAGATTTTTTTTTCCAGATAGAACATTCTCTAAATTCAGGATTCAAATCACAGATGTGCTACAGCAAAGTGCTAACTTTAAATTTCAGCAAATCTGTGGTAGCAGATGACTGTGTCTTAGGAGCTTCTGAGACAATCAAGACTAAAGCAGAGAGCAGCTTTGTAAAACAGTGATGGATTGGGGTGATAGCGAAGATACACGACATTAATGGAAGGACTTCATGGTCTCATCTGGCCTGGAAGATGTCACGCTTCTACTTCAGAGCTGTATGATAGCCAATGTGAAATGAGTTTACGATCGTGTTCCTGCTCTTAGATGCACGTTCACAAGCCAACATAGAATGCATTAACTGGAGCCGTTCTTGAAAGAAGAACGCCAAGTAACCCTGGGGATATTAAAATCCAACTGTCCTTTCACACTTGCATGTGTTGCTCCTAAAAACATGTAGGTCAGTATGAAAGGGGGTGTGCATCAGCAGTGCTTGTACCACACCTCCCAAATGTATACATAAAAATTTCTTTGGGGTTTTCAGAAGTGCTTAACTTAGCATAATTCTACTCTCTAGAAGTGAATGGGACTTCACTGTTGGTTAATGGAGAGGAATTAGGTCAGTGCTATGTTCCTTTGTTCCCAAAAATCTTAGCTCAGCACCTTTCTTAACCACTAAGTTAGCTTAGAAAATCTTACAGCACATAGAGTCATGTTTATTCTCTAGCTATCCCCTCAAATAGACCTTGCCGTGGTATTTTACTTCCCTTATTGAGCGCTGCTTTAGTTTCTAGATTGACTTGATTTTTTTTTTCGTACTGTAACTTCATCTAAGATTAAAACATTCCTCTGCCTTTGAAAATTGCAATGTAAATAATCAGTAAATATATCCACCTCCACGCTACTAATGCCCTGCACCACAGAACAGATGGTGATAAGTGAAAGATGTAGCCAACTTTTAGGCTGGAGAATAGTGGAATTACTGGGTTCTTTTCGGGTTATGAACTTCAGCCAAACAAGAATTGGCGTTTTTTCATAAATACACATTGTTCTTGACTTTCCTCTGACTTGGAACACATTTGAATTGGTAATAATACAGCTGAAATCCACAGAGCTTTGGCAATTGAAGTCAGCGAGAAGAATGGGGCTCCCTATCTTTAGCACTCACATAGCTATACATCTTGGAAGCTCTTACGCGCTCTTTGCAAACCCTTTGTGTTTGCAGAACAGGAAATGTGAGTCCTGCAAATGAGTTAAACGCTGGAGTCAGATTAATTCCTTTTTTTTCCCTCCACACTCAGGAAACTCCAAACGCCCCACGGAGGAGTTATCCGACCACAACTATGCAGTTTGGGAATCTGCAGCTCAAACTGAGAGAAACTATGTTCTAAATTCAGTAAGAACATCTTTACTCACCAGGAAAAACTCAGTGCACTCTGAAATGATCAAAAACCTGTGGTTTTAGAAAATATTACTGTGGTAGAAAATGGACGTAGCGTTTCTTTCAGTGACATATCGTTTAATCATGTTCTTCTGTAGCTCAGCATGAGGACAATGCTTTTGTAAGGTGAGAAACAACAAAAAAAATCATTGTATCTAGCATGCTTCCTTGGGAGGAGGAGGCGATGATGCACACGACCAGCAGCGAGAGGATATGTGCGTGCTTTTTGGGGTACCACTTAGTCTGGACTGAGACCCAGATTCAACAGAGCAATGCCATTTGTGTGAAAATCAGGCCACTTTTGGATTACCTTGATTTGGAAAGCAGGTGTGCAAACTTCAGTAGCATTTCTTCTGAGTTGATGTGAGTGCCTGTGTAACAGCTCATCAGCCTGGAAATACGCAGGTGCATATTCTGCCAGTAAACGCAAGTCAACTAGTAATATGCATAGATATTCCCTGTGCACATACGCATCCCCCTCTGAATATCTAAATATTACTGTATTAGGGAATACTCTGCTTGTTGTTTCCTTATTAATGAATGTCTCCCATTCAACCGACATGTCTGAGTGGTTTGACTGTAATCTAAATAAATTTAGGTTTAGATGCAATTTTGTTCACTAATGAGTGATAATTTTTGTCGCTGGAAAAAACCGTCTATTTTTCCATTGTATAAAATTATCAGATTAGGCTCTGCTCCTGATACACTCAACAAACTGAGTCATGATGGTGGCTCACTGAATTTTTTAGTCCTTGGACTTTCCCTTTATGTATTTGTACTCGGAAAGGGAGGTTACGATGATACAAAGGGTTGAATTCTATTTGCAGTCACGTCAGACTACCTTTGATATGATCAAAATAAATGTAAGTGGTACAAGAATGTAAAACTGGCCGTATCGGGCCAGAACAAAGATCCCGCTGACATCAGATTCTCTTTCTGATAGTGCAATATAGCACTTGCCAACAGAGGAGTGCAAGAACCAGGCAAGCGTCTGAGGATGCTTCCCCAGAGTACTCTCCTAGCCTCCAGCAATTCGCCACTTGGGGTTTCCTGAGCTTGTATTGAGTAGCCTTCTGTAGAACTGCCTCCTCGCCCCCCAAAAAAAAGAATTTATCCTGCCTTTTTTGCGTTTACCATTTTGACAGCACAACACCCAGCCGTAAGAAATTCTTCAGTTTAACTATATGTTCTTCGAAGACTCATCTCCTTTGCTTGCTCTAGACCTGCAATGGTGATTTCATTGCTTGCTTGCCAATTCTTGTATTGGAAGAGGCAGAAGGCTCTTGTTCCCTACGAATCTTTTTCATGCCATTTACGATTTTGTAAAGTGCGATCATAACTTCCCTTAACCCCTGTTCTTTTTCCAGTTTTAAGAAAGAAGTGCTAGGATGTGCATGCGTAAGTAAGGACGTGGTTCTTAGAAGCAAGGAGGAGTTGCTAAGTCATGAACGTGAAGCATGGTGAAGTGCTTTTTGTAATATGAGAGCACGGCTGATAGGAAGCTTAGAGGGTCATTTTATATCTGTATGCTGGACATGAGGCAAGTATTGGTAATGCTGTGTAGTGCTGCAGCCTGGGAGATAGGAGAAGGGATGCACGGAGGAAGGGTGCATTTGGCTGGTATCAGATGTTTTGTAAGGCGTTCCTCATTTTTTTACAAGGATAAATGCACATATCTGATTAAACCTAGGAAGATCGATTTTTTAAATAAGAACTGCCAGCTGTAGAAGAACGTTCCCCAGAAATAGTTGAGGTGTTAAGTAACATAACTACTCCTTTAAAACACCAAGTGAAGAAAGTACAACCCCAAGTATGAGGATGTATTTTCGATGTCGTGTCAATAGGAAATATACTCCCCAGAAAACCCACATCTGTCTATAAATAAGGCGTTATAAACACCTGCCTTAAATTCTGAGATTGTTTGTATGAGGACGTATTTTCGATGTCGTGTCAATAGGAAGTATACTCCCAGAAAACCCACATCTGTCTATAAATAAGGCGTTATAAACACCTGCCTTAAATTCTGAGATTGTTTGATCTCGGCTTTCTTTGAATCCTAGATCAAATTAGTGTCTGTCATATTGCTGAATAATACCTGAAACTAATGCCACAGGTGGGTCAATGTCTGGCCAATTCTGTCAGCAGGCTTGAGGACATCACCTTTGCCAGGGCCTCCTGAAGTACTCCGGGCCTTTTGTTTTGCGCTCACCGCTTGGGCGTGATGTTACCAGCGATGCTGCAGCACGTACCTTTATATCTAAAAGGAGGAAAGGACTGCGGCAGATCTCGTGCTGTGCAGATGAATCCTTCTTTAGGAAGCGTGTATATTAATGCCGTTCTGCTTTCCCTAGTGCTTATGGGGGAAAATGACCCTTTTATGAGCTGTAGTCCAAAATGGTGGACACATGGGAGAACCTAGGGACCCTAAATTACCAGTTTCTCTAGCTGTGTAGGCAGCAGGAGTCTGTCTG
Organism: Cariama cristata; assembly: GCF_000690535.1. NCBI lineage: Eukaryota > Metazoa > Chordata > Aves > Cariamiformes > Cariamidae > Cariama > Cariama cristata. Next base: position 56,733 of record NW_009610197.1, read on the forward strand.
GTTCCCAAAAAAATGCCATGAAGGTGTGTCCTGGGGACCTCTGGGTGGTTTACATCTACCAAAGACAGCCCTTACACTGCAGTAATGGAAGTGCGACGGTTATCTCCTGTACTGCGCCTCGTAACTTCGCGGTCTTGAAAACCATGGAGAACAATGAAAACTTTGATGGTAGCAACTGTAAATGCATTTTTGCAGTTGGAAAAGTTGGACCTCCCCCAGGTGAATACAGAATTAGAATGGACATAATATTTGACATGAGATATGTGTTTCCCATGTTAGAATGGATATAACTTTGCTTATCTGGGTGCCAGTAAGTAACAAAGCGGAGTGTGTTCAATAATTACCAGTCGTCAGTCATCTGCAATCATGATATTTTTATCAGGCTTCAGAAAGGAAAAGAAATAGTGAAGAAAGGGAGTATGAGATGTTTCCTTTCTAAAGACAGAATTTTGGAGTAGGGATAGTTAAGGCTTGGTGCTGGAAAGCTTGACTTTGAATTCCTCAGAAGAAGCGGTTGTGTCTTTCTGAAAGTTGTCACTGAAGTCTGTGCCTCAGACGTCATTTCTTCATGCAGTTAAATCATTCTTGGTTCTTAAATGCAGCTGATAGACAGGTAAAGAAAGAGAAGATGCCTTGAAGAAAGACTTCCCCATCTTCAAAGGTATCTTTGCCACTTTACTGTCCCGTTTAGTTAAAACACGATGCTGTTTCAGTGCAGTAGCACAGTTCTGTCTCTCTGCATATGGACACATGGGTTTTTAGTATGGGCATGCATTGTTGATAAGTATTCAAGTAACTATATCTGTATAAATGCATGCACACGTTTGTAGGTGATAATTTAGAAATATTCTTGAGAAAATTTTATAGTATAATGCAGTTCTCATGAGTAGCAGAAGGTATTACAGTGGTATTTTTATAGTATGTACTGTTGGAATGCAACTATTTACTAGTAATTCTTCTAAGCACTGGGAATAAAATGCTGTGTGTTTTTTAGGAATGTGCTTTAGAAATAGGAAGGAAATTGGTGGTAAATTAAATCTTGGTCACATTCAGCCAGTATTTTTCCATCTGTCAGCAAAAACTGGCAAAAACCAAAACAACAACAACGAAATCGTAAAGTCTGAGATGAGATTTAGTGATTTACTGTCTGCTTTAACTACGCCTATGGCTTGAAGTAGAGCTACACAGCCTCAGGGTTTCTCAGATATTTCCATAACTTATTTGTCCATTTTGCATAAAAGGTTACGATCCCACCATTTATCTAAACATTTTCCTAGTCACCTACTCCAATTATAGCTTGTTATGGAAAACCAGGACTATCATTTATATGGCTGCATTGCTTTATTATAGCAACACAACATAAAGCAACACGCGGATTCAGTCAAGGGAAGGTCTTTGCAGCGACTTAGCTTCCAAAAAATCTTTTTTCCTTGCTTAAAAACTGTTCATCAGTGAAAGGTCACAACTGCTAATAGTGTGACCTAATTCACATCAGACTGCCTTTTTATGTCTGTACGGCACATTTTGCGTGGTAAAATCGTGGGTTTGGTCAAGGAGCTAGAACCAAGCCAAACCAGGTGGAAATCTGGCTGTAATGGGGTCACGAGGGTCTCGCTGCCTTGCCCTCTCTCCTGACACTGCTGGGCTTACAGCAATGGAAAAGCCTCCCTTTCAGAGTAAAAACTTCATTAGCTGAAATACATAACGGCTCTCTTTTGTATGATCAGTCTTCTAGTTATTCTTGAACTCAGGCTTGCTACGTTAAAAAGGAGCGTTGGATGCAGACTCTGCTTTGCTTTGCTTGAAGTTCAAATAAATAGTTTCATCTTGCATGATTGCGCTATTGCATGCTATTCGCTTCCCGCGAGTATGTAAGTAATTTCCAGATTGGCTTACGGGAGTACATTGGAGAGGCTGGACATTTTATGTCAGTCGGCAATTAGATTTAGTTACCAGGGTACCTCTCTGCACTCCTGTAAGTGACTATTGTGCTGGCTCTCTTTGATGGCAAGACATCTGGGAAGCCTGGTGCAGACTCATCTAAAGGACACGGCCTGACAAAGTAGCGACTTAGGCACTTTCCTCCTGGGAGCATCATCTAGTACCTTATCCTTTATACTGGATTGTACTAAAGGTTTCTCCATTTCTTTGGTGAGAAGTCTTTTGAGTTTGGAGTAGCTGAGACCTGAAACGCTTTATGCCATCATGAAAATGTTTCACAAAACACAGCCCTCTCAAGTCACCTGGTCTTAGCGGTCCATAGATCAGATCAGACGTTGGATAATACCTCTAAATACTATTTGTTGCCTGTTTGCTGGTATTTCTTTGATAACCCCGTCTGTGTTAGTCTTTCACTTAATATTTTGGAAATTTTTCATAGTGGTCTTTGCCCTCCCAAATGTCTTCCCTTCTGTAATGTCCCCCTTTGTTCCCACGTGAGTGCAGTCCTTTCGCTTTAGTCTTTTCCACCTCTGTCAATCCACAGAAGCATTTCAAAGCAGAGTGATAGCCCGTTTGTGTCCTTCCTTTTGCTATTGTAAACGTACTACATTCTTTTTAGGGTGTGCTGACGCACTTATTACCATCCTGTTGCAGTTACATGAATTTTGGACCCAAGCTGGCTGGGTGTTACACAAGGCAGGCAAAGTCTGTCTTCTAGGAGAGACCAATTCTTGTGATATTCTGCTAATCAATAGCCCTTTTCTATACCTTTTCTGCTTAAAGTCTGTCTTTCTTGAATGTGGTTGAGCAGAACTGAAACCTATTTTTAGAGAGGGTCTTTGCAGTGCTGTAGTACCGTCTCTCAGTTGGGCAGTACCTTGCCTCCTATGTGTATTTTGCTTTTAGTCAATTGATGAGCACCCTAGCGTTTGCAGCAGAAACTCTTATTTTTAGCAAGTGTATAAACTGCATTATTTTGCATGTTGAACTGTTTGATTTCATTTGATCTCTTAAAGTTAAATCTCTGAATTCTTTACCAGGTTTAGAGTCCAATGCAGATGTTATATTTTGTAAGTGCAAGGTATAAAATGACCCTCCAAGTGTTTACATATGTTCACACCTGAAGTTCTGTTCTTTGACTCATCTTTAGTGATTATATCAACTGGTTGGCTGTTGTTTAACGCCATAAATGTGACGACTGAGTATCTGGAGTTGTGCTAGGAAAGTCTCACCCGGTGTCCTTGAGCTTAATTTCTAGCTGTGTATAATTCCGAAAGTATGGTAAGCTAAAGAGGAGATATAGAAAGTAAGTTAAATTTATGTGTTTCTAAACTTTAAATGCTTTCTTAAATGCTGCATTTCACAAAGAAAAGTGGAAATGAGAAAATACCAGTAGAGGGTAGGTGAGTTTCTAACACGTTAAATCTTGGTATTTTTCTGTAAGGAACATTTACTTCCATCATGATAAAATCTTGCATGCTTTGAGAAGTGAGGATTAGGTTCCGTGGGGTTGACAGGTTTTTATTACCTTTAATATTATTTAAAAACAAACAAAAACAAACCAACCAACCAAACAAAAAACAAACAAACAAAAGCCCCCACACACCCAAACAACTTTGTATTATCTATGCAGATATTTAACTGCTAAAAAGTTTTAACTTGAAGATAGAATGGTAAGGAATACAGGCCTGAGTTATAGATCTGTAAGAAGCAAACAGGTATTTTACTACTTCTCCTTTCATGGTTTTGGTTGTTTGTGGGGTTTTTGTTAGCATTACTGTTCACATAAATATGTAGAGAAAAACCTTGAGACATGCAAAACATATTTGTTAAGAGAATTATCTATCCTGTTCAAATTGGCACTCGAGAGATGCACTCTTGAGATATATTTGTGTCTAATATTTGTTTTAGACAACTGCTGTCTCAATATAAATATCCAGGTGACAGATACATGTGCAAATATTTTTCAGGGAATGAAGTTCAGTTGTTTTAAGACAGAACTCGATTTTTGTGAGCAGGAGCTCGAATCTGGAAATTTGGATGATTTAGATGAGTCTCAGCCTTGTTGGTACTGCCACTTCTAATCATGCTTAAAAATAAAACAGCTCAGAGTTAACATAGCAGTGATTTGTGGTTCTGAAGTTTGCCGGTGTAGAATACAGACCTCTATTTTGGACCTAGAGTCAACAGATGCATTCAGCGTGCAATACTGGGATACAAAGTCTTCTGTTAGGAAGATGTGCTGGATTGTTTCAAGATTTTTGGTGTCCTGATTCCCTAGCGGATACTCCACCTATGTAAAATACTTTGCTGCCTCATCTGTGCTTATTGTCGTCTTTTGCTGCCGAAAAAGAATATATCAGGGTTTTTTGATCAACAAATGATCTCTTGATCTTTTCAGTTTAATTCCATTAGTGCTTGTTCTTAATTATTTTTTTTTTTAAAATAATCCAAGACAGTATGTATTTGGCCAAAACCCCTCAATTATTCGATATTGCTCTGCTTAGTCATCAATAATGTAACCACCCCCATTTGACATATTGTTAAAAAAGACCAAACGAACCCACAACATTTTTTTTTTCTTTGAAAACAAACATTGAACACTGGTTTTGTGTAGACCTTGCTTTTATTTTTCACCCTTAGTGGCGCGGTGCAAGATTTTACCCTGGAAGAATTTAGGAATGAAGGGTCAGGTTTGCCTTTAAAACTCAAGTCCCAGCTAGAGGAAAATATCCTTATTAAATCCTTCCACAAATTGCTTGTGTCTATCAGTAGGGGCCCTGCATGCCTACTGTGGACATAGTTTGAAGCCCAAGGGCAAAGCTGAGATAACAGGGTCGTGCCCAGAGGTCAACTTGGCCCATCAAGCTGGAACCAAAATCTAAGAGTCTGGTCTTCTGGGCAACTCTGGAATGATCAGCCACAGTCAGGGGTGTGCGCTTTGCCCTGTGAATCCAGGAACCATCTCCTCCCGCAGAAATCCGAAGAGTTGAAAGGAGGTGCCACGGAGACATGTTGGGACCTAAACCGTAGCTAAGGTTCCAGCAGTTTCTTCAAGAACCGCTTTTGAAAGAGGATCGCATCCGATTTGTATAAGCAGTGTACTTTAAGGCAAAATATTTCAGCTGTTTTAAGCTAGTTTAGAGTTTCCCAGACCAGTCTTAACAAAGTAGAAACCCCCAATTCATCTGCTTGCTGCAAATTAAAGGTTGATAGAGTTTAAAAAAGAAGCTTTGTGAACCAAAGCTGGCTGTCCAGCATGCCGTCAGACCGTTACAGTTTGCTAAGCCCTGTGTTTTTCAAGCTGGAACAGTAGCATCAACAGCGTTATTAACTTCTACCGCTCACCTTAAGTGTAAAGATTTTATTTCTAGATGGTGAATGACAGGTCGGATCAGGAACCAACTGTGAAAAACTGTTAACGTTCTGACACATCAACAAATAATTCCAAAGTATTAAATTGGTGATTTATCCTTCCTTTACTGGAGGATAAACTACCTCAAATTGCTGCATGTATTTTCAGAGAAAAATACGCACGTAGATGGGTTTCTGAAAAGCTGCTGATGTGCAAATAACCTGTTCTTGGGCCAAAGTCCTGCAGCGTGCACAAGTTTAGTTTTAGTGGTCTGTGACGAGTGGGCCGCGTCCTGGCTGAATACAGTGAATTAGTAAAGCAGTAATTTAGTAAATAAGTGATTTAGATTAAAAGGTATTGTATTTATTTAACAGGTGTATTTTCTATTCTCCGTTATTTGAGCACCAACTCTGTGCATAGCTCAGTAGATGACGGTACCAATTAAAATTCAGTGCTCGCAACGAATAAAATCCTTGCCATCGGAGAAAATATTGGGATGCTAGAAGTTGGTTTCAGACATTACGTATCATTTCTGCCCATGAGTATGTGCCCGCCTGCCTGCCTCACGCGTGTGCATTCAGGGAGAGAGAGAGACATAAAGGTCAGATGCCTGCTGTGGATATGATCTTTGTTCATCTTGCTGCGCTGATGAAGTTTTGTTGATTGAATGTAAATATGCCTTAACTCTCCCACAGCATGTACATCAAAGAGAACATTATTATAGAGAAGACAGGCATTTGTTGGTACAATGGAAGTGATGCTGGATGTGCAATACTGTTTAGAGGTGGTGCATAGCGGTGTCTGGATATATTTGCATCTAAATGAGTGGAGCATTTCTTTTCATGCAGCTTTGATTTACCTCGATTGCTACAGGTTTTTATTCCTCCTGGGATTTGAAGAACCATATTCCCATTATGCACTCATCTTCCCTTCACGTACTGTCTGCCACCTTGAGTCAGTGCTGCCAGATAAGTATATATAATAAAGATCTTTTACATCAGGGCTGGTTACTGTGCTGTCAAGGCAGTTACTGTGTTCGGGGCCTCAGGAGGAGCAGTGAGTGATGAGTACAGCATTTATTTAAGTACTACTTCTTTGCTATGTTAAGTATTGACTGTATCTGAACCTGCTTCAGCGTTATTAACGTTTATAAGAATGATTGGATGGTAATGCGTAGTTCCAAGTTTTTTGTTTTAGAATTGCTTGGAGAGCATTGATTTTCCTTTTATCTTTTTGCCTCCAAAGAGCCTCAGTAGCCCATTAACCGGCTTCCTAAAGATCTGTGTCAGGCTCCCTCACTCAGTGAGTTTGTAGATTGCTGTTGGATGTTTCACATACGTCAAGACGCTCCATTTGCTACGTGTGTCACTTAGCGTGGGTCATCTTAGCAAAAACATTTCTTGGCCCAGCTCTTCTCTTGGTTGAACCAAGTCGCACTTTAAATGGAAGTCACAGTAAATCAATTTAAATCTCAGTATAGTGCTGATGTATCTTACAGGGTAGTCAGAGCTTGGGCACTTTAGGAAAATAAGATAGAAAAACATTTGTGAAGCAAAATTTGTAAATCAAAATGTGAAGGCATGGGTGAGGCCCTCGTGCTGCACATTATAAGCTTTTGCTTTGAATTAGTGCAAGATGGTTTTCGAGTCCTCCTTTGCATCACATAATCATTCGCCGAAGTTTTCTTTCCTGTATTCTGCAAACTATACAAAACTTTCTGAACTATTTCAGCATTGGCAAAGAGGAAGCTGTCGTCTGTTGGTCATTATTATTTAGGTTGCAGTACCTTCCAAGGAGCGCTAGACACTTACCAAAGTCGGAGGAAGGTCTGTCCCATCCCCTAGGGACTGTATGATTTAAAAAGGCAAAGGCAAATACACAACAAGGTAGTAACAGAGTTGTGTGTGCGCTCTTCTAATGAGAAGCGGAATTATCTCCGCTGTCCTTGCTTTTTCGTTCCCTTTTCTCATTTCAATGAGGGATTTTCTGTTTCGGTTCTTACCTATTTACCCAGATTTTGTATGTTCGAGTCTTATGATGTTTCCCTTCACTGGAGCATCTCCAATATTTCCCTTTTCCTTCCCTCACCACTTCACTGGGACAATCTTGTCCTCCTGACATACCTAATGGGATTTGTCAAGTCCTTGGTGTAACTGTGTTTTATTTCCATGAGTAATGAGATACTGTGGTAGGGCATCTTGTCCTGCCCTAAACGAGACATGCCAAGCCAAACATGAAATGGAATGCCAAACCTTATGTCCTATATGTTTGTCAAGTGTGTGATCTATTTTTTAGAGACCCAACTCAGTACACTGAAATATTTTACTACTTGTGAACTTTAGCTTCTGTTAATATGATTGAAGCAAGTGGAAATGGAAATTGTCAGGGCAATTTAACAAAGAGAGCCTGTAAAACTCATTACATCCCAGGTAGTAAAATCACTTTAGAAGGCCCATTCTTCAAACTTGAGCTTTATTCAGTAAACTGCATTGGTGCCTGACCTTTTAAGAGTTTTCCCTTCCTTGGAAGGGAGGAGGGGGGAAAGGCCCTGTTGTTCAGAGCTACCTATCTTAAATTATAAACAGCAGCCAGACCTGACTGTGTGCTTTAGATCACACGGGATGACGGAGTGTGCAACGACTCCAAACAGACAGTTAAATGGCCAGCTATTTAGATGAGTTTGATGTGGGTTTCATGTAATTGTATACTCCATAAAGCAGTAAAAAGCCAACCTTGTGTGCTGGCTGTATTTTAGCACAAAGTAAATCAAAGTACCAATTGCAAGTTTGTAACTCAAGACCTGATGCTTTTAAGAAGCTTTAGACTGATACTACCTAGTGGGTGCGCGAGAGTTAAAGTTACTTTGGGGAAAATCATTCCTGTTAGGTCTGTATCTAATTTGCTTAGCAAGTTAAAGCAGCTTGTGGAGAGCTTCAGGACGGTGGCTGGGTTTCTCCTGCGCTTTAGTGTAACGGTGCCCCTAAGTGTGCCTCCCTCCGCGCCGTCTCCACGCTGGTGTAAACGACTGGCTTTTCCTGCCAGGGCTGAGAAGGAGCTGTCAGTCCCCTCTCGATAGCAAATTTAAGCGCAGTTTTTCCTGGCTGTAAATATTTTCTTCTTCCAATCCTGTGTCGCAAATTTTGATTAGAGGGGATAGGTGAAAAGCAAACTTGTTGTGGGCTGTGTCTCGACCAGTTCGTTATTTCTGTGATTTTCCATTTTTCCAGCACCTAAAGAATTGTGGACCGTAGGGATCGCATTTTCTTGTAGCTGTCCTCCGCCTGGCTCATGGGCACAAGTCGGGTTGCTCATTAGTGAGCCCACACACTCAGGGTTTAGTCCAGCAACCTTTGAAGTAAATGGAAAACCTCCCGCGTATTTATTGGGTGTCAGATCGGACATTTAGTGCGCATTGTGGCATTGCAAGATTTTGTCTAATTACGTGATAAGGCTTTTGCCTTATCTGTGCAGTTTGTGAGATAGTATTACTTACGGGAAGTATGTTAGAGCTGATTGTGGGAAACTTTGAAAAGAGAGAGCGTTTGCCTGCTCTGCAATTTTCATGTTGTTTCATGTTAATTTTTTGCCTTTGGTGCTATGCATTTTTTATTTCTCCTGGATCTGTCACCATCTTATCTAGAGGTTTCCTGAGCATGTTTAATGGAAAGTTGATAAAAGGCAGAAGTGAAAATAAAAGAAAGTTAAGAAAGGATTGAGAGTGAGGAATAGAAACTTAAGGAAACTTTTGAAAAGAAGAACTGATACAAAAAAAAAGAAATTAATACTTTTTCTTTTTGGTTTACTATAGGCGGAAGAATTTTCAGATGCATAAATGGTACCGCGTGCTTCATGCAGAGAGAATAGTCAGGTCCTTAGGTGACAGATAAAAAGCTATGTAAATTCACAGCGCTCCCGGTAAGGTTCCTCCTTGTGTGCGTAATCCACAAAAAATTTGCCAGCACAAAGAAATGATGGGAGATGGTTATGCGTATCGGTAGTTCAACTCTGCGGTAGGGTTTTTTCCCACAGAGAAGTACTGATCTTTGTGTATAAATTGTTTCACATCAAGTGGAAGCTGGTAACAGCCCAGATTTAGAGCCTAAGAGGATTCCTCTTTCAAAATTTGACCTTTTCTCATCCAGAAAAGAAATGCTCCTTGCTTTCCAACAGGTGAAATTTATTCCGTTATTCCTGTAGCATTTCCTCTTCCCTGGTTAAATCCCCTTTTCCAGCTTGTGGCAGCGCCTTAGGTTTGCAGCATAGAAAAGAGAGCAATTATAGAAGAAACGTTAATCTTTCTGAAGATGCTAGGATGCAAATGATCCACTGTCCTGTGGAACAGGGATGCAGATGAACTTTTGATTGTCGATCTACGTGGCGTGTGTTGTGATTTTCTTTCATAAATACTAGCTGCCTTTCGCAGAAAACAGAAATAGGGATAGTTGGGAACATGCTCTGTTCCACTCGTCGGCTTGCAAACTGTCTGCTGTAACAATACTGCCGTAATATCTTTCTTTAGTGCCTGGGTGTTATGCCCAACATTTAAAAAAGAATACTTAAACTATAATACAGTGTGTTTACTATCCATAGCTGGGTTACCTGTAGCTATTATTGAGGTAGGAAGTAGTTTTGAAAGTTCGTGTTTCTGTAAGGAAGATTGATGTTCAGTCAAGGGATTTTATTTGATGATGAAAGAAAGTATTTATTTGAATAGATGGCTTGCCTTCATTTATTCGAGTTGTTTATTTCATATAAAACAGAGTTTTCCAAAAGTCTTAATCTAGAACCAGCTACAAACTGCCTGTGATTTCTGCAAACTCCACTTTGGGGCTCATAAAAATAATTATGAATTGTTTTACCTTAGTCAAACATTTTTAACCAACAGTATTTGTCCTGTCATTTCTGAAATGTCAGATTTTAAGGCTAATTATTTCATCTTTGAAAATAACAGTTAATGCTCTGTAAATACTCATTTCAGCAATCACTCCCTCCCTGTGTGCTCCTCTACTTGAAATGCAGGTCAAATGTTGAAGAGAAAAAGGGGAAAAAACAAGAACAGATTGCGTTTTGGAAACAGCGCTGTGATTGAATATTAAATCTCACTATTTATGTACTTTGTCACTATTTTCTCAGCTTTTGCAATGCTGTGGTTACGTTTTAATTTCTGGTCTTTTTTTTGTCCGTTTGCATTATTTTACACGTGCTGTCTTCAGTATCAACTTCTGCTTAAACGCTTTATTGTTGGTAGCAACTGAATTATGAGTCATTTACAAGTCATATCTGAATGGGCTTCGCAAGAAAAGCCTTCCATCTTTTTAACAGGTTCTATGAGAAATTGAAACTCAAGCCCTAGTTCAGCAAAATATTTTAAAATACGCTGCAATTATGGTATTATAATTGATCATATTTTTGTTCAGGAGAAGCTGAGCTTAACTGTGTTTAAAATGAAGTATATGAGCTGCTCAGCAAGGTTTTCTCTCTCTAGCTCAACTCTCTTCTAACTGCAGCTCTCTGGTTTTCAGTTCACTCGGAGCATGGACAGAATGAGTTCCTGGGGAAATCCCGACAAAATGACCCCATAAATACAGTCCCCTTGCTAACGAAGCCTGCCCTTGGAGCGTGGAGTCGTATGCAGTGAGTTTAGTCAGTGCACTGGATGTGAGGTTTCCAATTAACCGTGTTAGCTCGAATGGCAGTTTTGGACGGTGACTTCTAGGTCATTACGTGCAAGCAAGAGCTGGTCACGGACTTGCCTATGTGTTTAGACCGATTGTGCTTCCTTCACAGCTTGAGTGAGGGAAAATGTGTTAGGCTATATTCAGTTTAACTACCTGGAGTAACAGGAAAAAGTGTATTTTAGAAAGAGGGCGAGGAAATCACATTTCCCTAAGGCATCTAGTACCCAGCATAAAGTAAAATGGCACAAATCGCAATTCTTGGAAAACTTTTCTCAGGTAGGTGGTAGGAATGTTTAAAGGCTTAAGACTGAGATTTGTTTGTCTTCAAATGGCACGACTATGTGTATTGGAAAGCAAATGCAAGTGTTTGATATATACACCGTTCTGCTGGTAGTCTGAATCTATCGGTAGCAAACTGAAGTTATGCATAGATCTGTTGTGGAAATGGTAAGTAGTCCCAAGGAGAATACCTACCGTGACTCCCCACGTGATTTCCCCTCATAGATTGCACCCAAAAAAAAAAAAGAAAAGATGTTGGCAGGAAGCATGATCCTCCGTTAAGCTATTCGGTTTTATTAGCAAATCACTCATATTTTATGTTAGTCACTGGATGCGTTTCTTTTGTCCTGGTGCTTATTCTTCCAAGTTACGGAATAATTCCAGGATATGATTAATTGCCAGTAATTCTCACCAACTTCAGTGGGATTTGAAGGCTTTCGGTTCTTCGCAACATACTGTGTAGAGTGAAAATGTCTGTCCTCTGTATATGTATGTGTATATGGGAGGCTGGAGCTGCATTTGATAGAAGTAAACCATACTGAGCACGTTATGTGTAATTCTATTGAATATAAACCTGCTTTCTGCACCACACTTCCTATTTTGAATAGCTCTTCTTTCTTTGTCTCAATATTGCTCTTTTTTTTTTTTTTCCCCTGAAATTCGGTAAAAACCTGAACAACAAGAAAGACACGTTGAGAAAATGTAATAACTAGGTGCATTTTTGTAGGTCTCTGGCTCATTTTTACGCAGTGGTACGTAAAGGATTTGTTTTAATTTTAAACTTCACAAAGATGAAGAATTCCACACAGAGCAAGGACCTTCAGGAAGCCTCACAGCGAGCACCGTGACACCTAGCATACTGGTGCTCTCTAGGGACTGGGAGAAAAGAAAATACATTTTGCCTCATTGCAATAGCAAGCAGTGACACTCTTCTCATTTCCTACAAAAATTGCTAAATTTCCCCCAAAATATCTTCAGTGACAGAGAGAAGGTACTTAATAAATAATCTTTGCTTGATTTTACAATTGGTTGATCCAATACCTATTTCTGGAGTAGCAGTATTTTGAGTAAAATGGTGGTCAGCATTAAGGCAGCTTAACTGGCTACATGGTGTACCTGCGCCATGCTCGCTACTTTCTGGTGGAGGTTTCCCTCTCTAAAACATTTGCAGCGTTAGGGTTTGAGTAAGCTTAGAGGAGTTTCTGCCTGGTAGGGTATACTCGATCCAAACAGACACTGTGCAAAGCAGGGCTTACTGTAGTGCTGGCTTAAAATATTCAGCCTATAGTTTTCTGGGGAAAATTTCCAAACTGGTAACTGCGTCATATTTTCTCTCGAAACACTATTTGTTTTCTGTAAACAAAGAGCAGCTTTTGTAGAGGTAGTTGAAAGTACAAAGGGGTCTCTTGGCAAATCATTACTCTCGCTTGTAACTGCTAGTCAGCATTGTAGTTCTTTTCAATAAATTAGAAGAGGCGAGTTACCCAAACATCTCGTGTTTCCTGCGGCAGGGAGCAAGAAGAGCGCAGATTGTCGGGGCAAGGCCCCCATTTGATGCTTGTATTCATGCGTAATACCTTATGCGTTACTCAGTAGTGGACGAAGGGAGGGCAGAGACAAATGGGGAGGAGAAGAAGAATTAACTTGGTTGGTTTGCTTCACGAGGAAGGTGGAAGACAGGCTTAATTCCCCCCTGGCTTCCACAGGTGAAATGGTTATGGCTTTCCTTCTGCTCGTCCGTGATGCTACCAACACCTGTGTTTCCCTCCTGCTTTGTTTCTTGTGAGCGTGTGTACACATGCATGTCAGTCAGAAAGTGAGTGGCCCTGGTCGCACTCCAACGAGTGGGCATTCACACCGGGGGCTGGCAGGGCGAGGACTGTGAGGAGCAAAGTTCTGCGACATCCTCTATAAATGTCACCACTGAAAAAGGCAGTTGATCTCTCTCCTCCTCCTTGAGGTTGTTGATCTAATTATTATTTTCTCAGGGGCATGACTCTGTCACCGAGGTGCAGCTGGTGGTATGGGGTGGAAGCTGAAGGACCTTCCAAAGTGAGGACTCTCTTCTCATTCCTCAGTGTGTCTGGATGCAGAGTTACTTTATTTATTCGGAGGGAGCATCTGAGTTTTCCTAGTGTGACCATATGGAGCGGGTACGGAGCGACTGCTGGGGTCCCCGCACCCTGGGGCCTCGCAGGGATCATGCAGGCGGAGGGCTGGACTTTCGGGTCCCTCTGTCCTCCCTTGTACCTCTGGAGTTTGTTCCTAACTTCTCGTAACAGAAAACCACTTTCTGAGGGCTCCGCCTCTGACTCCGCTGCTCGTGAAGAGCTCTTTAGGTAAGTCAAGTGTGGGGTGTTCTTCTGTTGTGCGTTATAACACAGCTTGTCAGCTCGGGGATTTCACGTGCTGCTATGGGAAATACTTTTCTTTGTGTGTATCCCAGGACTATTACTCTTACAAAGTGCTTTAAAGGTATTTTAAAAAAAACACGAGGCAAAATGCTCGTCCAGAAGAGCTTGCGCAGTGCTGGTGCTTCGGGATTAAATATGTACAGCGTGCAGCTATACTGCGCTAGCGACTTTTAATACTGAAGCACTCAACGTTCTCCTGTGATAAAGGCTGGCGTATTGCCTGCTTCCTTACATGTTTGTGGATAGGGCATAATAATATGGAGGATGAGACCAAGAAAGCGTGCAGCTCCAAACCATCGCGCTGTTGCTTTGCGTGCCAGGCAATAAGGTGTTCTTGATGTGCGTTTTTTTCCCTTTCTCAACCTTTATCTGCCTTCTCTAGATTGAAACCTGTTCTGGGAGGTTCCTTACGTGTTATTTTTAAACTGTCCGTCAAAGTCGCATGCTTAACTACCAAATAGAAAAAATAAACAACAGCAATGACTCTAAAAAATTAATAGACTTCATATTGGAAGTTGCACATGCAAATTTCCAGTGTTACTCAGACCTTTTAATACACTATACAAAATTCCTCTTTAGCAAAAAAGCAGAAGGTGTTTCTCATGCCATGTGCCTTCTGCCCAGCAGCACTATGGCATTACTGTACAGTATAATTTCCCACACTCTTCTCTGGTTAAACGCCAGTGCAAAGATGCATGCGCCATAGGTACTGCAACACAGTACCCCAAATTTCTGAAAGCATGGGAAGCCACGTTTTGTGTAGGAGCAGAAATGCTGGTCCTCTTGTCCCTGTGTAACCTTCTCAAGGGCCACTACAGTGGCAAACCTCCATCCCCAGTTTGGAAACTGCTGCTCTCCAGGCCAGGGATTAGCTCCAGCTTCCTGATATACAAAGCACTGGAACTCTTCATCTTTAGTTCCCATGTAGTATAGAAACCTGGCTGCACGAAGACAAGTATAAAGACAATGTTTGTGGGCAGAGGAGTTAATATGCTAAGTGATGTTAATAGAAAGATAGAAAGCAGAAAAAAATGAGCACGGGATGGAAGGGAAGTCAGACCTTGGAAAGTACTATTTGCGTACAGCTCGGATCACTGTTTTTTCTGTTTGTGCAGTTCTTGAATCCTCTTTCCCACTTTATTCTGTTTAGTTCTCTGGTTAGTTTTCTGGTTAGTTTGCAAGATGACATTTGTGAAGAAGGACCGGATGGTTATAGAATCAGGATTGGTGGCAGAGTGAGCAAATGATTTTATAACATGAACAAACTTCAGGTTCTTGCTATTTGATCTCAATGATTTTTTCCTAGATTGGAAAGCCCTCTATGAAATTTCTGTTTCCCATATGGACACTCACAGGCTAAGATCAAGTCACCTCCAAACCATCTCTTTGACGAGTTAAATAAATTGATCATCTTGCATCTCACACTGTGAAGCAAATGCTTTGATCCTTTCATCGTTCTTCTTGCTTTTTCCCCTGCAACCGCTCTAGCTTTTCCAAGTTCTCCTTAGCGTGGAAGCGAGAACTTGGACCTCCCAGTTCCTGTATTGCAAGCACCGGAGCCAAGAGATAACGTTGTACTTACCCGTCCTGGTTCTCCCCTTCATCACATCAGCCTCTTGAACATGAATTCCTAGCGTAGCATTGCTCCATCTTGTCATTTAGCGTGACCTCGAGACTTTGTCAGAGGCACAACTCAACGTGGAGCTCACCACCTAGGAAAATGCCCTTTATTTCTTATTGCTAGATGAAAGCCTGTATGCTTTTTAAGTAGCACGTCGTTTGGTTATGTGGATGCACAAGAGAGCACGCTGATGTCAACTTCTAAATCAGTTTGATCTGGAGCTCTAGTGAGAACGTCGTTTCGTTATGTGGATGCACGAGAGAGCACGCTGATGTCAACTTTTAAATCAGTTTGATCTGGAGCTCTAGTGAGAATGAATACTCTTGCTGTTTCCACCGAAACCAAGGCGTGACGGTATATCTAGAAAAAAAAGAAAAAGACTTTGAGATGCAGGTGAAATGGGAAAAGGATCATACGTAGGATTGGTTTGGATTTGTGTGGTTTTATTTTAAACCAATCCATTAATTCTAATAGCCTAACATGGAATATTAGTTTCAAAAGTCAGAGTTCTGGCATTATTTAAGGTGGTTGTTTTGTGTTCCCATGTTTATATAACAGACCTCATGTAACTGAGTATAGAGGGGGGGAAAGAAAATCTTTTGATCCTTCCGCAAAATGTTTTTATGTAAGTAGCCTTCTCATGGTGAGCTCTGGAAGTCTGGACAGATCATTGTCCATCTGTTTTTACAACTTTCTGTGATCACCATCCAGCAAATGCTGTTTAATCTACAGAGAATAAACACTTCCAGAGTTGACAATGTGCTTCCCAGGTGCCGAGGGGGAGGGTCGCGCAGCCAGGCCCTTTGCTGAAATGTAGGGAAGTAGTCGTCCAGAGAAAACAAATATCGACGGAGACTTCAGGGAAGAATCTCAACTCTTTCTTTTTAGAACCCAGAGACTCTTTTGGAAGGAAATATAAAGGTATTGGTACCTTGTCTTCTGCTGGATGGGCTAGTGCAGAAGGAGGGAGAGATGCCAAACGACCTTGAGAATCGTGTAGCTCCTTTTTTAAGATTAAAGGGGCGCGAAGGAAACGTGTAGATGTTTGTGGAGAAGGCTAGCGAAACAAATTCCCGTAACTGTGTTTCCCTTTGGAACACTGTAGGCTGCTGGAAGAGGGATCGGAGGCCCAGCGCTGCAGCGTGGAAACGAGTCGCTGGTGTCTGGCCCGTGTCCTGGCAAGGGGGCTCGGTAGCTCCGTGGTGCTACCCTCATTCGTGCTGTAACCTAACATCCCCTCCAAAAAGTTAGGCAGCTAGCGGATAACTAGCCGTCGTTACCGTTCATCCCGAGTACTGTGCCTGTGTAGGCTGCATTCAGATGAGAAATCCTGTACTGGTTTTCTCACCCCAGGATAAGCTTGCAGGGCTTAGGCTCCCCGGCAGAGGATGCAAGTATTGTAGGTATGGTTTTATGTTACAGTAACAAAAAGGCATATGCCGCTGGTCAACCGCATCCTGGGCTGCATCAAGAGATGTGTGGCCAGCAGGTCGAGGGAGGTAATTCTGCCCCTCTATTCCGCTCGGGTGAGACCCCACCTGCAATATTGCATCCAGCTCTGGAGCCCTCAGCACAGGAAAGACATGGACCTGTTGGAGAAGGTCCAGAGGAGGGCAAGCGGTTAGTACGATAGATAATGTGTGTATGAACCTACCTTTGGGGCCAAACTCACTTCCCTGGCATCCTTCCGTCAAGCGCGTCACCTGTGTGCGGCAGGGTTTCGGAAGCAGGAAGGGCAGAGGGAATGAAGCGATTTGGCTTCTTGACTGCTTCTTTGTGAGCATTTTGGAAGGAGCGTGACAGGACTCTATTCTTGATCAGTCCCCGACTACGTAAGAACGAATCTTGTCCAAACACGTGCCTTTCTCTGGCTGCGGCGGTTTCAAAAGCAAGTTGCCCTCCGAGTTGGGATTCCTTCTGTGTTTTCTCATCCCGTATTTAAGGCTTGGTGGTTTTAAAATGTAAGTAAACGTTTCCCATCTTTACCTCTAATCCATAAATATCACATATCATCTAAGGTGCCGAAATCAATCAGCGTAGTGAAGAAACTACGTAGGCACCCCAGCTGGCCTTCCTTTAGGGCTGGACTAGACCGACAGCACTGCTACCAGATCCATCGCTGCCAAATGCAAGAGTCTACTGGATGAGCAGCAGTAGGTTCGTGAAATATTTTGCCACCACAGGTCAAACAACTGAATATGAATTTTGGCAGGATCGCATTGCAAGGGCATTGTTTGATGAGAGCTGCTCCTTCTTAGAAAATGACTTTTAAAATGGACCGTGGAGCTGACTCGGGGCTGAAGGGTCTTGTGTATCTGACTGGAAGGCTGTGTAAACTAATGGCAGCCAACGCAAGGTGGGAAAACTCTGTCCCTTGAACGTGGCTGAGTCAAGTTCAGGGTCAGCACACTTCTGTTCTGGACAAGAAAAGTCATATGCATTTCTTGCCCTCTGGGAACACCAAACGACTGAGATTACTGGGGTTTGTGTTGGTTTGCTGATCAAAGTGGGAGATATAACTACTTTTTTGTTTGTCATACCTTAGGCTATTTAGAACTACATCGACTGTTTCAATCTTGCTAATTATCTGTAATAACAAAGGGTAATGAAAATTTAAAAATAATTCCTGCTGTCATTTTGCTACCGTATGTATTCTTCTAGCCTGTCGTGATTTTCTGTTAGTCTAGAGGTTATTCTCTGTTTGCCACTATGAAGCTTAAAAGCGGTAATAAACAAAGATAATTTGTGAATTACATCACTTCAGAACAGACCTTTGAGGTTTAACTGCGAGGCCGAAGTCACAAGGCGCTGTGACTGCAGTTTTGATACCAGGTGCTTTATCATCTGCAGAGCTTAAGTTCTATTTCTTCTTTGAAAGCTGGGAGATGCCTGCTTGAGTACTGGTTTATGTCAGGTTGACCTTACCAGCGTGAGACACTGAGCAAAGATCTTTAAAAGGGGTGCTGATCAAACACTTATTTATTTACCTCTGTATTACTGATGGTGCTTTAAGACATAACCTCCTTGCAGAACCTCATTAGGTTCATATAAGGGTAAAGGAAAGAATAGGGGAAAACTACTTTGTCTTGTCAATACATATGATTTAGATTTAATATCTAAATATGTACATAGAGCTCTGGAAAGACAGAGGACTATTTAACCTTTTTTTTTTTTATTTATTTTTTTACTAAATAATTTAAAGATGTAAAATGCTTGCCAGGATTCAGGGCTCTGGTGTAGGATATGTTGTGTCAAAACCGCCCTGAAGCACGACGTGTAGTATTGATTATAGAAACGATATCTCCGTCTGCTATTTCAGATTTTGGTCTTCCTCTCTGGGCTGCCGGGGCGTGGATGACGCAGTGGATAGCACCGACCCTCGAGGTTAAGAGCCAACATAGCCTACTGCACTCAAATTTGGGATAGCGTGGATGCTGTTCCACGCTCCGTGGCTAGTCTGCTGTGTGACACTGGTTCAACTATTTCTTCTCGCCAGCTTTGTTACTCCCTCTAGCTTTTTTTCACCTTGGTATTTTTTGCTTTCGCACACTTTCTTACTTTCTGTCTGTGCAGAACATAGCACAGAGCAGCACTCTTCTTGGCTTCAGTTGCTGTAGCGTAAATATTAGTGAAGAGAAAGAGAGAAGCACTTCTCTCTGGTTGTTGCTCGGTGCTGTTTCCATTGCACTCCAGGGGATACTGCGGCCAGGTCGACGTGAAATTTGGAAATGGAAAGAAGGAAAAAGCAAAAGGGCTTTTCTCAAAGCGATCCCCCTGCTTCCTCAGCATGGGGTGGATCCTGCTGTTGGGAAGCTGGACGTTAGCTTCCTCTGCGGGATGGAGCTGGTGGCTCTGCTGGTAATACACCTGCTTAAGTGCTTTTTGCTGGATCGCAGCCCGAACAAATTGTGAATTCCTTATCCTCTCGTATCTACATTACTGCGTGCTTCAGAGCTGTAGCAAGGCATTTTAGTGTCCGGGAGAACACCTTGTACTTGGCAGCTCTCCTGCTCCCTTGGCGTGGGCTCCAGAGTGTCAGCACCTGGGCTGGGGGAGGCTCAGGGAGGGAGTACCAGCTGCAGGGCACGCTGCTGCAGCCCCCCGTGCCACTGCATGCCTCCCAGTCCCACTCCCCTCTTCTCCCCTCCGTCTTCACCTGCGGAGGAACACAAACGGTCAGGGAGGACACTGCTTTTGCCCTTTAAAAGGGACTACTCTCACTCCCTATGTGCCAAAGGGCTGGGCAGCGGCCAGAGACAGGCTACCGGGGTACTCCCACCGCCCGGTTTGGATGCTCCTTCTGGTCCTGGCCCTGTCTTCCCTCTCGGAGATTTCCCTGCCCGACCCCAAGCCCCAGGCTTCTGTCAGCGTCAAAAACTCACAGTTTGCTTGTGTGCAATCCCTCCTTCTGAAGAGGAGGTTTTACGTGGCATGATCTTATTTATTAAGACTGGTCCCAATCTTATTTATTTAGACTGGTCCCAAATCCACCATTACCGTTGATCCATGTATACAGCAGCCCTGTTACTCCTATATTTTGACAGTAAGCCCTTATAGGTATGTCTACCTCCAGGAAAGCCTTTGAGATGATTGAAATGTAATTAAAAAGTGAAGACCAGATGTTTCTTCCCAGATTATGTTTTCAAGATCACAACAGTCCCTTCAAAAGGGAGGAGAGGGAAGAGAAACAAGAGAAAACCTCTACTGCTCTGCTTTAACAAGGGAATTTCCTAAAGAATGTACAAGAAAAATCTGGATTTTGTTCATTTTTTTTTTTTCCTTCCACGCTGAAGTTTGTAAGTGGCTTGAAATGATAATAAAACAAAGTGGACTTTCCGTTCCATTGTGCAAAGCCAGCAGATGTGTTTTTCCCCAGTGCACCTGCTTTGTTGCTCAGCCTTTCCAGAGGGGGGAAAAAAAAAACAACCACACAACAACAACAAAAACGCTGATTTTTTTGCTGGAACAGTGCTTTACTAGTATATTTTTTTTTTTCTGTAATTTACCGCAATGAAAATGTTTTCTTGGATATACTTTTGAAAATCCTTCATTCCATTCTATGAAGGCAAATAGAGATGTGGAGGAGTTGGAGGCGAGAACCCACATAGATCAAAAGCAGAAGAGAATGTTTGAATATGTGCAAATCCTTTATAGTAAAACTGCCAGGAAACACACGGCATTAATTTAATGATGGAGTGGAACTGGCAAATTAGACAAGATATGCTCCTCCCATCTTTAAACAAGCCACGTCCTATACAGACAGAAGGATGACTTGATAGGTTGAGGTTTCTTCTAACTATTTGATTTTATTCTGTGGTCTGTGTTTTCTGTTGTCCTTGTACAGTCTTTGACAAGAAAAAGCCCTGTCAAAGAGAGGTTTCTTTCCAGGAGGGTATGGTGATGCTTTGTGTCTTCTAGATAGCAAATGTGTGGGCAAACTTTACAGGTATTTGCTTACTATCTTTATAAAAGGGTGGGTACAGGTGTGTTATTTATCTTGCCAATTTAAGCTGACTTTTAAAATTCAAGTGCTACTAAAAGTCCTACAAACCACTTCAGGACATACTAAGTCTACTTTTTGTCCAACACATATGTTTTTCATTACTCTAGGCAGCACGCGTGTTTGCCATGACGGTGAAAGGAGGAGATCTTAGTTGATGGTTACTAGGACCACATTGCTCTAAGTTCTGTTTCAAAGTGGGACCTGCAATAATGGTTGTCTTCATGGTTTTGGCACTTTTCAGGACATGTTAATTGTAAAAACTATTATGTCCTCATTAATAAAACCCGATTTGGTTATTCCATATTTTTTCTTTGATTTAAAAGGAAATGATTAACAAATCCAATTTCACAGTGCCACAATAGTATGAATACCTGAGTAAGTTTTCTTTGGAAGTAACACTAGTACTGCCATAGAAATCATGAAGGAATTTTTAGCAACTGCATCAGGGTGGTTTTCTTAAACTGATGCTCCAAAGCATTCAACATTTCTGTCCAGACCTGCGGGCAGTAGTGAGCAGTCAACCTTGCTATCCTTAAGTAGACTCAGCGAGGACTGAAAGGCGTTCTGCGTTACCGTCTTGGACACTGCTGCTAAGAACGATGCCAGAGTGAGGCAAGGGGACCAAAATGATTTCTGATCCTGAACTCCTCGTTCTCATTTGCTTCATCTTTAGTCAGAATAATCCTGTTAAATTCATTAACAGAGAGAAAAATGGGTCTGTTGCTTTCAGCTGGGCAACGTTTGCTGAGCTGAGAACCGTAGGGCTTTGCCCAAGTCCAGCATTCAGGTTGTGTCTACAGTAAGAAGCAGCATGGACTAATGGGAGCGGATCTGGGGAGAGAAATGGTGCTGCAGAGCTGGCATCCACATGGTGCATTTCAGCAGGGTTTTATTTCACACTAGGTCTTGTCAGGTCCTCTAAGACCACGTGCTTGGTACCGGTGGAAATACATCAAATGCAGTCCTGAGCTGAACTTCTGGGTAAATGTGATCTGAAAAGATCTGAGTTCCTGTGCTCCATAGCCACTCTGTGATATGAGCCAGCACATGGCAAGTGGGAATAATTAGGAAATTTGTGTCAAAGACACATTCCTGATTCACACTGAAATGCAAATGTAGATGCAACCTCAGTGAGCTTCGTGCCTGTTTATACTCGGGCTGCTTTGCACCTCTTGGAAAATGTGAAGGAAACAAGTGAGAGTAGATTAGGCTGTGGGAATAATTGCACAATGGGTAAGTGAGAATCAAGGCTAGTAATTGCCTTTATTTACGTTGTAAATAACTTCATCCAGCCATTATCAGAAAAAGAGCTTAATAGAGCAAGTAGGTTGCTTTATAAGCTTAAAAGGAAATACTGGATTGTCTTTTACCTGTATCGTTAGCTGTTTGTGACAGTGCAGACTGGTTTTTGGTTACGTGAACCCTTGATGCGTGATGACCCTTTGGAGCAAAACTCCTCAATGTATCCTTAGAATATTGCAGGATGTACATCTAGAATAACAGTTCTCTAAAAGCGTGGAGAAGAAAAACTGTGTAATGCCTACCATCGTGTCTCTTCAAATAGGGTCTGGGCTGAGGATCTACAGAGTTCAAAGCACGGTGTGGTCCAGCCTGAGGTAAAGTGCTAAGTGCTCCTGTTGAGTAGGGTTGCAGGCTTGTGGACTCAGGCACACAGCGGGGATTAAATATACATTTACTAGAGGATTGCTGTAATGGTTTTATACCTTACATTTTAAGGATTTGGGGAGTTTTGTGAAGATGGATATCTCCGGGTACTCAAAGGCTAGATCCTGCGCGATGCTAGAGCTGGCCAGCGGCCAAGAAGTAGGCAGAGTTAAGATGCCTTTTTCCTCTGGCCTCCTTCCTTAAGTAGACTAAAATTCTTTTGTGCACTGTAGCTATTTATAAGAGATTTTCATCTGGGCTGTCTCTCCTTAGATTTGCTATCATGGCAGTCCCCTGGCTCCCAAAAACTGTGCTCTAATCAACCTCATTGACACCTCTATAATTAAATGGGGAGACAGGAGGCTGAAGAAGTGGAAAAGATGATAAAGTAACAAGGAGGCCTTCAAAACAGAGCTCAGAAGTCTCTGGAGCCACTCCTGACAGAAGAAGATTGGCAATTCCTGAGTTCTCAGGATTTAAAAAAAAAAAATCAGGCAAAAAAAAAAAAAGAAAATCAGATATTTGCTTGTTTTATAATGGTTGGCTGCTGCGTGTGTTCTTCCCCCGGTATTTTATATCAGTGCTGTAGATTACCGTGGTGGAGAGTATCACCGTAGACCTCGGTGTCATCTGGAGCTTCACAGTCCTATCTTAGAATGTAAAATATTTTGAAACGTGCAAAACTGGTCTGAACCTCCTCCTCCTCCTCCTTCTTGACTCTGGTTGTTTCTGCTCTACCTCCTTATCTCTCTCAGTTTGTTCCTTCCTCCCCAACCTCTTTGAGTCCCGGATGCTAAAATACCTGCGGAACAAATTTTGATTATGGTTTGGAAAAGAAATGCTTTGCAAAGACTTGAGGTTGAAGAGAAGGGGTGCCCTTTGTTAAATTTCTGGCTGATTTGAGAAATAACCAGTCCCAGATGCTTAATGGAAAAAACCTGAGAGCTTCCAAACCTCCTCAGAGCCACGGGTTTCACTCTATGTGACAGTGCCGGGGTGTGTGTGTCCGTTTTCAACCTGCTAGATGTGTTAACCCTGCAGCAAGAAACCTAAAATAAATCAGAGTTGTAAGAGGATCGCTATCTACCTTAGTATTAATACCTTATTTATTTATTTGTAGTAGATGGCTCGGAGGGAGGTTCTCAGGTCCTCTTTGTACAGAACATGTTGGGTGGTAGAGGACAAAGGGCATTGCGGGAGGGCTGGTGCGCGCTAGTCCTTCCATATGGAAAAACAGGATTGTGCCTGACTGTATGGCCTGTTTTGTTTGTTTTCCCTTTTTTTTCTTTTTTTCTTTTTTTCCCCTTAAATCTGTTTGCTGCAAGTTGGAGAAGTCCTCAGCAGTGCTCCTTACAAGCGTGCTGCCAGAGAAGGGCATGGGTGCATGCGTGTGGAGGATGCTCCCGGGACTGATTACCTGGCTTCCCAGCTCTGCTTTTAAAGGGCTTTTTGGTGCAACTCCAGCTATTTCTACCGGTGTAACCCTGCAGCCTGGCCCCACGAGCCAGGGATGCTGACTTCAGCCATCCAGGCTGGGCCATACCTGTCCCTCCCACCCAAAGTCTACTGAAACTTCATTTGCATGGATATGTGGGCACCGTCTTCCTAGCCTTACCTGAAAGTTTATATAGGTATTTTGGACAAGATTTTAAATCTTTAGTTTTAAAACCAGGATTTTAGTAGTCTGTGCCACAGGTTGACATCTGTCGCTTCCTGATTTTCGCAATATCCTTTCCAGCCTTCAGCCTCTGGGTTGCTGCCTGTCTTGGGACAGGGTTGTGCAATTTTTCTATACTTGCATTTGAATACCCGGAGCAGGGACACGTGTCGGTGATTATCTCGGCAGGTCTAGTTCGGGCTCAGGACCTGCAGCTCTCTACCCTCTGAGAATAACCCTAAATGGTGACTGTCAGAAATGGCCAAAACCTTGCTTAAACCCAAGTAGTGTTCTCTGAGTACCAAAACACTGAAGAAAGCACAGATCTAAACAAAAAATGTGTGCACATGCCTTCTCCTTTAAGTTTTAGGAGATGGCCAAATTCCTTCAGACTTCCTGTGGTCTCTGCCATGTGTAGTCTTGAACAGCACCTGAAAATGGCTCCTTGCTGCTTCTCCCCTTCCTACTGAATTTTTTTAACTGCTGTTCTCCCTCTCGATCTCTAAACTTTCAGTACTTGCTCGTGTGAACTTGTGCTTGCACCGGAGATGAGATGCAGGTCCCTCAAAGCTGGTCATGCTCCCCCATGTATCTTGAGGTGGCTGATTTGAACCCTGGCTTGTGTTAAGCTTAATCAAAGCAGGCAGGAGGTACCTTTGAATCATTTACTATGATTTTACGGTCGTCACTGCCCGTGTTATGTGTGCTGCATTATTCCCCAGCGTCTCTGTGCCCGCCATGGACCCAAGACTTTGCCTCCCAGAGCTACGTGATAATTAGCGGGTTTTTTTGTGATGAGACCCACGAAGCATCGATCCGGGCTCCGCCGGTGACGAGGTTAGCGATGACCAGCCTGAGAGCTGCCAAAGGAGGGCTGTTAAATGAGCGTGGCCTAATGAATGTACGGCTCTTCTGCAGCCCGTGATAGGGTTTTCAGTGTGCCGAAACACAGGAGATACGTTGTTTATCTTCGTGCGCTATGTTCGTTACCTGTATAAGATTGCACACGAAGCAGTTCTGAGAGCTTTCAGAGAAGTAAATTTTGCCAGAACAATGACTCAAAGCTTTGGTCTGCTAAGAAACTTTAATGACTGTATATCTATTTACTGTGTTAAATTATTGTTTGGTAATGGAAGAAAATAGGAAATGACTCAGACTGCAATAAAAAGTATTTTTTTCCCAGTCTCAGCAAATGCATCGCATAGCAGTTTGTGGTTTATAAGTAAATAATGAAAGATGCTATTCCAAATAAACCTCCTTTGTTTCATGTCGTTTTGAAAACGTCAGTGCAGGGTATGTATCGCTAGGTAGAAGTAAATGGAGAGACCTTACAAAGGTGAAACACAGGCAAGCTTTGATGATCTCAAATTTTTTTCCTTTTTTTTTTTTTATTTTCTTCCTATGCTTTGCAGTTTGCCCCTTTCAGAGTTCTTATCCGTTCTCCTTGTTTGGAGGGGATTTTTTTGGTTTGATTCCCCTGTGTTTGCCTGCAAAACATTACCGGTAAGCAGGAACTAATTGTCTGCACTGTACAGCTCTCTGGGGACTTCGAACTCCTCGAGGTTCACTTGGTTATATTGCTGGTTTTCTTTCCATTTTCAGAGAATTTGACTGTGATTGCAAAGGATTTGTGTAGTAACCATAATGCATTTTATATGAAAACCAGATTATTAAGATCCCAAAGCAATGGAAATGACTAAATGCTTGCAAAGGACAATGAGTGGCTACTTTCTGAGATGAAAGATATGAGTATTATGATAAATAACATAAGCCGATGTATTAGCAATTATCTCTGACTTCAGCGTAACAGAAGATACTCTGCCTACTTGATTTATTTTGCAGTGTGTTGTGTGAACAAATGATGTTTATCCTGATCGTATATATTAATCTACAGTATCACCTGACTAGTTGCTGTATTCTGTGTTGAAATATGATAAGTGAATTTCTTTTTCATGAAGAAATTATATTTATCAAGACCTTAAACATTCTAATACTTCAGTTCACTGCTGAAGTCCTTCCAAGTGCAATTTTCTGAATGCAGAATCAATGAAACTTTGATTTATCTAGGCTCTTTATCAGTTTTTAGTATTTCTACCCTCTCCCTCCTGGACTTTAAAAACTTGTTTTACATCTCTCTTCTTTCTGTGTAGGACCCTTCATCATGGATCTCACCGGACCACCTAACCTCCCTTTGCTTTGTCACTTACAATGGTAGATAAATAGGGTGGTGAAAACGGTGAGGTTCTTTTGGCCTTACCAAAAAAAAAAAAAACAACTGTAGAAGTCTATTTAGACAAAAACTCCTAGAGCTTCCAAAATGAATTTTAATGGTGAAAAGAATCTCCCTTCTTCAAAACTGTTAATAATGCAGAGCTTAAAGAACTCGGTTAGGTTTTCGTGACTTGGCTTCAGCCCTGTATCAGTCTAATTTGAAGGAGGGGCTCAAAGGAGGGGCTCTTACCTGCCAGGTGATTGCCCCCCCATCAAATTACTGGCCGTTTTGAAGGAAGCCTCTCTCATTCTCTCTCACCCAGACCTTTCCCACCTTGTATGAATAATGGAAGAATCGTTGGGGCAGTGCGAGAGACCAAAGCTACAGCCTGCTAGGTATCGGGGATGTAGGGCCTTGAACGCCGAGCTCCTGCATCCTGCTGGAGAAGCCCGGAGTCCCTGTGGGACCTCCTGCTGTCGGATCGTACCCTACGCTTTAATGTTCTTTTCGGGTTTGGGCAAAAGCAGGATAATCCGCCAGCTGTTCTTACTGACCTGCATTCTCATTGTTCCCTCAAAGAGACAATATGCTGGGCTCCGTAGCCATCTCTCTATAGGTTTTCTTACTAATAGTCTGTGTGCTGTAAGACATACTACTTAATCCACGGAGATGCCCTGTTGCACTCCTGGCTCTCAGGTTTCCTTCTTTTCTACAAAGCAAAAAAATGTTTATTCCCATCGTAAACAATGCCTGTTGTTTATCAGTAGCTTTGATTGTCTGAGAGTGCGCAAAAACCTACCATCGAGCCCATTTTGTTTATAATTAAACCTAAGCTCATTTGGTGGTCAGGGAGTCTGAGTTTTTGGTTTTTTTTCTTTTTCTGTACTAACTCGGTGCTAATGATAATAATGGTAATAATGAGAATTAATCTGTGCTGCCTTCGCTGAAATTCACTTAACCAGTGCAGTGCGCAGATACGGAGGTTTCGGTAGATAAAAAGCAGAAATCTCTGGAGAGAGGGGAAATGTGTGTTCCCATGATGAGAAGCAGGTGCCGGAGACCCAGCACGGACTTCTTGTTATTCAGCTCGTGATATGAGCTGTGGACCTGAGTTAAGCAGTAGCTTCGCTGAAGGTAATGGCAAAATGCCCACGCATTTTGCTCCTGTTTTCAGACAAACCGGCCCTGCACCATCTCGCGTCATTTGATCCTGACCTTAACATGGACACCATGGAGACTTTATTATTTGCGTTAAAGTAGTAACGAATCAGGCCAATGACTCCAGTAAGTCCTATACAAATCAAAAGAAAAGAGCATCTCTTGCCTCAAATAGTTGAAGAGATTCATAATGAGAGCCGCGGGGCAATATTCGTCATGCGTTAGAGGTCGGCCATGTACCTGGATGTTGTGGCATCTTCACTGCCGTCTCTGTATGCCGAGAGAGGGTTGCACAAGCTTGAGCCCATGCAAGGTTTAGGCAGGATTTTGCCCACCGCTTGAGGAAATGTTTTATCTGGAGGTCATTGCATTCGAAGAAGTGAAGCTACTGGAGTAGTTCAGTAGGAAGAGAACATGGTGGATTTTTAGGCTTTGTTAACTAACGTTTTCACACGACTGTGGCAAATTACTCAGCAAGAAGCGAAAATGTCAGTAGTTCGATGCTTGTTTACACAGCATGTTCCTGCCAACTCTGCTTCTTCCTATACATCCATTAATAAGTAAATGCTCCTCAAAGCTGAGGACACGGTAGAGATCAAACTTGTAAGACAAAACCTGCTGATCTCAGCCCATTTTGATTCCAGTCTGCCAGCTCTGTCCCGTAGCTGGCAAGTGCGAAGTTACAATCCACAGGACAAAATGTAAAATGAGCGAGTAAAGGGGGCTGTTAAAGAGGTACGGTCAGGTCATACCTACTGCCGCGCTCCGGCTTGGACGTATGCCGGAGTTCATTCTCCATTGAGATGGAGATCCAAGTTGCAGGTGGGGTTGGAGCGGAGGCGAACCTGAATGCGGCTGGGTCAGGCTGCCCTACGCCATTGCCCTGAGCCCTGCCTAGCCTGGGCCGCCTGTCCTCACGTCAGGACAGCCTCGCTGTACTCATTTGTTCTTACATTACGGAAAGGGCTATTTATTACCATCAGCTCAGGAAATGACCTAATGTGGCCTTGTAAGGCAGAATTAATTTGCAATGGCTCCAGCTGAAAGTTGGCCGTCTTTTAACTTAATAACTGAAGAACCGTCAGCTTCCTTTGAAGTTAAGAGCAGTTGTGATGTTGAAATAGAAATTTTGGTAGAGGAAAACAAACTTCATTTGGGTTTGCAGCGCGTAGCGTTTTTCTCAGTGGAATAAACGGAGAGGGGTATTTAGCTGTAAAACAAAAAGCATTCCTTTTGTGTTTAAAGAGAACTTTTACTACGCTGTGCCTTTTGAATACAAACTTAGCAATGATGTTTTGCAGCGAACGTTCAAGCTGGAAATATTTAAAACGTGAGTGACTCTTGTAAGTTGTGTGTTTTTTCACAGCAGGGACCACACACTGCAAATAAATGCGAGCCTACTTTGGCTCTACCGCATCTCACCCTGGGATGCAATTTTCTGCAAAGGTGTATGAAGCCCTGTTTTAATTAGTTTTTTTCTTAATGATCAGAAAAATGGCTCAGCTGTAGGGTGAATAAAGGATTTATTGCTCTAGATGCAGAGGTGGTTGATTATTATTTTTCCTCTTTGAGTTATGTGAACTTCAACAGATTGGTCATTTTGGGTTATCAGTGAACAGATCGTGTGCGTGCGTGTGAATGTGGAAAATGTAGCTGTTTCTAATTTAAACTAGAGTTTATTACCGCCACTGGATCAGCTTCATTGCCGCTAATGAGGTTTTAGGGATCCTCATAATGTAACAGCATGAATAACCTTTTGTTAAAATAAGGCCACCCAAAGTACGTGACGTGGTGGATACTATTCATATTATTGGTTTAGTGTATTTAGTTCTTGTGAAGGGACTGGATGTGATAACCTTTCAAATTGAAGAGCACTCACTCCTCAGCACACGTAAGAACGGGATTAAAACCCTCCTACTCCTACAATACTGGCTTTAATCATAATCCCACTCGTTATTAGCCAAAACGTATTAACATTTGATAGTTGTTAGGCGCTGCGAAAGGTGTCGGTGGTTTCCGTTCAGCTCATGTCGGACAGGTGTCCACATCAGAGAAGACCTCCGTCGCCGTGAATGCAAACAGACGTGCTCCTGAGCGAGGCTGAGGATGAAAGCCCAGGGAAGTGGAGTTCCCCTCCTGCCACCACCAGGAAAGGTTTCCTTCCAGCGGCATCATCAAAGCAGCCTCAAAGGGGGAAGAGTTACAGTGCAATTAAGGAAAAGCAGAGGATTTCAAAATTTAGTCAAGGTTTTATGAGTGTTTGAGTGCATGTGCGTGTATCTGTCCATCTGATAAACAGCATAGACAGGCGAATAATGTATTTGTACTTATGTCAGCATTAACTTTATATTCATCTCACAGGTCATTTTCTGCCATTCCAGTTCCTCGGGCAACCTTCAACAAATGCCAGTTTGCTTCTGTCAAGTAGTCAAAGACATTTTTCCTTCCTTTCCTCAGATGAAGAATTATTTATTAAAAGATGACTCCAAACACCTTTCTGTATTGATTTTAATCCCAGCCCACTGAGTAGTGATCAGAACATGTTTATACCTCGTAGCTCAACAGAATTATCAACCCAAGGCTCTGGCTCATCAGCAGTTTTCTTATGTGTAGTTTTGTAAAGAAATGTCGCAGCTCCGGGATCAGAATGGGTGAGGATGTGTTGATAAATCGTGCCCTTGATGGATACAAATCAGCCTGGCTCCGTTGGAGTGAATGGAGATTGGAGGTTTTACACCAGTTCTCTGTTACGCTCACACGGGCTCTGATTGTTGGGAACTTTAGTTTGCTGTGGGAACTTACTTTTCTGTAGCATTCAAAAGACATAAGTAAATGACAAGGTCTCTTCAAGGCACTATGTTCCTAATCGTGTTTCTGGTTGACTAGTAACGTAAAGATAACAAGTTAACGTCTATTCACAAGTAGAGTTAGTATAAACATCTGAGCATATCTTCCCTTTTATTGCACCTTGATAGAAAGGCTCTCACTATACTTGCCGTCCATCCCAATCTGGGAGATTGGAAAGACTTCATTTGAACATTTGGGTCAAATTCTAATTCAAGAAACCTGTTAGAATCCCTGTGCTGTTTTCCTCAGGTAAGGTGTCACTCACTCCTTATCCAAACTTGCCGTTTGATGTTGCTGGGCGCTGTAAATCAGCCAGTTCATTTTCCCTCCGAGGTGGTTCTGTTTCAGCCGTAAGTGAAAAAGACAAATGATTCTTAGCGAGTTTTATAAAAAACAGAACCTATGAGTGGAAAAAAAGAAGTTCTCTAGATAAATATCTCCGTTTCGTTAACTTGATTAAGTTTGTTATTCTAACTATTGTTGCGAGTCCTTGGAACTATTATTCACATCAGATATGATAAATATACATTAGTATTGTAAATACGAGCTATATAACAGTGGTTTGTTTCTTAACATTGGTTTTTGCTCCGTACATTTATAGTTCACTGTTTTAGCTGCTTATCTACTCTCTACTTGGTGCTGCTGTTGTTTATAACTCTGCCCCTTCCCCGTTTCATCAGAAAATATATAAGTATAAACCTCTTTTGTAGTTTAAAATAAATTAAAAAATTAAGAAGTCATTTGAAAGAAAAAAAAGAGAAAAGAAATGCAGATATAACTTTACAACTTCCAATGTTTTTGATATTCTGACATATGTTATCAGAGATGTTCCACCTTTTCTTTGACTTCTAGCTCCTCTTTCTTGTGCAAACTTCAAAATATACTTTTTTTTTTTTTTTAATCACGTTGCATAAATTTACCGGTGAGACCAGATGTACAGAAAACCTTACCTTTATTAACTGGCTATGGAAAGCCTCCGAATGAGGCACTATTGCGTAATGAGGCACTATTGCGTAATTGAAAGTAAGAAGGAAAAATACCGGGATGTCTAAAATGTAAACTTTTGTGTCTTGTTCCAAATAGGAACAGCCTTGAACTCCACAGGAAAAAAAAAAGCCCGTGGTGCCGGGGTGGGTGGTGGGTGCCTCAGTGGGGAGAGCTGGTTTGCTCTTGGGACAGGGTTAGAATGGGGCAGCGGAGCCCCCGTGTTAGGGCCACCGAGGGCTGTTCAGGACGATGGGAGACTCGCCACTGTCTTCAGCCGAATCGAGGTACGGACTGGGGTTTGGCATTCGCCCGTTCCTATCTTTCAAAGACTTTTCCAATCCAGTGATCGCTTCAGGAAGAAATACCAAACTTACTGATCTTCAAATGTACAGATTTGAAAATAATAACGTTATTTGTGGGTTTTGGGAGCTAGTAATTCGACTTCCCATTCTGGTCAGATAACAGTTCACATCAAGCTCTTTGAGGAGGGAACAGAGGAACCAAATACCATAAATCTACCGGTTACTGTTCTAACAGCATGTGGTGCAGTACCAGTTATGGGAATTCAGGAATATGAAAAGCTTTCGCTTCCCACATTAAGCAAATGTGGAAAGTCCAAACGTACTTGCCAGTTCCTCTCTTGGACTGAACAGACCCCCCTCATGCGAATGAGAGACTTCTTTCTCTGTGAGCAGAACTTTGAAATGTTCCTTCATTACCCCCTTGAAAGCATAATTTGATTTTGCCCTTCCATTAAGTAATTGGCCAGATGAGTATTCAAAGCCTTGTGATTCCCATTTATCACATCAAAATAAATGTTTCTGACCAGGTTTATCAACTAGATATGTTTTAATCGAATTTAATGACATTTTCAATGAAATAGTAAGTGCACTGGATATTTTTCTTATTGGTCCAGCGGAGGTAGAGGAGGCATTTACATCCTTTGAACATGAAAAGCACTTGGTGTCAGTCCCTGTTTGTTATTGTGGAACATGACAGTTATCTGAAGAAAACCAGCAGGATTTAATCTGACAGCCCAGTAAGGGAAGAGTGCCACCAATCTAATTATCCAGTAATCTAGTCAGAATGGGAGTAATTCTAGGCCTTTCTCAGTCAGTTAATCACATTTCCCATGCATTAGCAACTGCACATGCAGAGCTTTTAGGGATGAGCTCTTAGCCCGGTGTAGCCCGTGGTAGACACAAGAGGAGCATCATGTCATTGGCTTTGTTTATTGCCAGGTTGTTTTTTTTTTCCTAAATTATGATAAACTGTTGCTGTTCAGATTTCTTTTTACTCTTTGAGATATTGATAATTTCTCACTTGGCCATCAGTCGTGACACTTTTTCATTTTGGATGTCTCAAGATGGAGGAAAAGAGGTATCATCCTCTGCCATTGATAATACTGCCAAAAATTTTCCTTCCTCCATCCTTATTTTTTTTCTGCCTAATGCCCTATGGTAAACTAAGGGGCATAATGAATAAAAAAAAACAAAACCTCTTAGTGTTTAGCCAAAGATTGTCAAGTTATCTTCAGGCCAGGTGTCAAACGACACGACATAGCTATGGTATAGAAGGTGGGTTGGGAGGATTATTCAGGGAGGGAAATTCATTTAGTTTGTGACACAAGTTCAGAGGTTTGGGTTTTCTGCTTTTGTTGTTTTTTATTTAACAGTGCTTAAGGCTTGCTTCTACCATTTTCTAGTTGTGTGACAGGCACATTTATCCTGCCTGTCATTTCTCCCTCCCCCCATTTTATTGTCAAGCCGGGGGAGAAATTATTTCATAACTCTGTCCTCAGAGGTATAACTTGCCAGCCTGAAATATCTACTTCGGATTGTAAGTAGTTGGGGCGAAAAATGCGGATCCCTGAATGTTTCATCATTTTTTGCCAGGGCAGCAGACCTTGTGCTGCCATTTATTTATTTATTTTTGCGGTCCAGCCCGCTGTTCTCGTAGTTGGGCAAGGTATGTCTTATTTAAGTGGAAGAAGAAAGAAATATTCTAATTGT